>NC_139953.1:29521768-29524268 GCF_963454915.1 Gymnoscopelus microlampas
ACCATGTCCTGCTGTTGTTTTTAAATGGTGTAGTACTAATGCTACTGATGGCAGATAATGGGGTGGATGGTTTAGAATAGTGCTATCGTACAGTGCTGCCGTAATCACTGACCCCCACATCAGCAAACTTTCTCTGAGACAATACAAAACATTACACTCTAAAAGCACTTGCACGCTAGTCCGTATTTTCTGTCCAACATTGTTGCACGTTAAAAAAGAATTACGACCTTGTCATAATCATGTTTACAGATTGCCTCTGAAACCTTTGTCCGGCATTACATTTCTTGGATCAAGTTCAATTCAGGTTCCACAACCCCCTTTGACTCAACCTTTAAATCAACCTTGACTCAAGTACTGGACTTGAGTACTTTGAGTACAAGTGGTGGTACTGTCCACCACTGAAGATAATGTTGAAAATTGGTGAAGGGATCATTTAAGCCCAATATACAATGCTGTCGTACAACGAATCATGAATATAACAGATCTGCAAGCTCACAACGAGTGGCACCACAACCCACATTTTGAGTGCAGGGCAGAAATGGAAGGATACTGTATGTCAGACAGAATTGGTTCAGAACCAATCAAAGCACGACACAAGTTTCATTCTCATATACGATAGGCTGGACAAGAAACAAGCTAATCAATGTGAGGACATTAAAAATAGCCAGATATAAATCCCTTGTAGACAACACATCCCTAAAAGACAAGCATGAATCCAACACACACACACACACACTGAGTCAATTAGTATTTGCGTTTTCAATTAAAAAACTCCACTGTTCTCCAGTCTTTTCTGCCAATCACGGCAGCATTAGCATTAATCCAACACACACACACACACACACACACACACACACACACACACACACACACACACACACACACACACACACACACACACACACACACACACACACACACACACACACACACACACACACGCACACACACACAGTACACTTTTTAATCAGAGCAGTGGGTAAGGGTGGAGCCGATTGGGATGCTGAGTCAGCCGAATGAGGTAATGAGCAGAGCCTGACCGTGTGTGTGTGTGTGTGTGTGTGTGTGTGTGTGTGTGTGTGTGTGTGTGTGTGTGTGTGTGTGTGTGTGTGTGTGTGTGTGTGTGTGTGTGTGTGTGTGTGTGTGTGTGTGTGTGTGTGTGTGTGTACGCGCGCGTGTTGATATAAAATCATGTTATTTTAACTCAAAAATCAAAGACTTAAATTAATAGTAGCATATTGTAAGATGATTGTACTGTGCAATCTCTCTCTCCCATCAAACAGTACTGCCGACCTCCCTGTGTAGTGTAGTTAGTTTGCCCCAATTATCTAATACATCATAATTAAAAAAATACATTTACACCAGAGGTTCTTAACTTGTTCTGACACCTTTTGGGTCTCTACCTAGTGTTCCTTTGGACACCTCAAGCACCTCACTTTATTTATTTTTTGAATTATCATTATTTGGATATCAACGTATATCGCGATATGCATCGTATTGTGGCCTCTGTATGGTGATACGTATCCTATTGTGAGGTTGCAGGCGATACCCAGCCCAACTTATTATTGTGGTAATAGGCTCTATGCACAGCAGCCATATTGGACAGAAATTGGGCCCCTTCCTTGCTTCCTTCACAGGTGTTACCAATGACACGAATGAAGGCTCTGTTCCATTTAGTGTAGCACAGTGGTTCTCAAACTTTTTAATTCCAAGGACCCCCATAACTCTGAGAGTGTACAAATGGAACCATGAGGGTCCCTGAACCACACTTTGAGACCCACTAGTATTTCTAGTGAGCCAACATGCACAATATCAGCACCCTGACTCTGTTTGACCAGAATGGAACAGAGCCTTCATTAGTATCATTGGTAACACCTGTGAAGGAAGTAAGAAGAGGCCCAATTTTTCTCCAAAATGGCTGCTGTGCATAGAGCCTATCGAACATTACAGCAGAGGACTTGATCAGGGGGTCCGCGGAGGTACTGCAGGGGGTCCGCAAAATTGTTGCTTGATTAAACAATTAAAAAATAAAAGTATTATATATATATTTATTTATTTTTTCAAAAATGTCCATTTGTCTTTAAAAATATTTTAAGTTTTTCATAATTGAAAACATGTTGCACTTTTTTACTAAATATACTTTGGTAATCGGTGCCTCTCCAAAATCAGGATCAGCTTCGGACCCAAAAATCTGGCATGGGTTGGGCTCTAGATTCTAGAGCCCAACCCATGCCAGATTTTTGGGTGTAATGATGTAATGAGCTCTGTGCTCATTACATCATTGGGCTGACCCAGCATTAGACACACGCACGCACACACACACACACACACACACACACACACACACACACACACACACACACACACACACACACACACACACACACACACACACACACACACACACACACACACACACACACACACACACACACACACACACACACACACACACACACACACACACACACAGATATGGAATTTTCCATATTATATGCAT
>NC_139953.1:29526768-29566768 GCF_963454915.1 Gymnoscopelus microlampas
AGTCTGCGCACGCGCGCGTGTGTGTGTCCATTTGTGTATTTCTCACTCCCCCTCTAAGCTTTTCTTTCATGTCTGAAAAGTGAAAAGCAATACTTTTGAGGTCAGAATCCCACGTTTGAAACCAGGTCAAAAGTGTGGGCCTCATCCTTTAATTAATCACATAATACAGTAGGAAGTAAAGTACATTTAGGGCACTTTCAGTTTATTGAAGAGTACACAGTGTGCTCAATGGTATTTGGGCCCATTTGTACACTCTCAACATCAGATTAACACTAAGGAAGTGTGCAGTAGTGTTGCAACTGTCAATCAAGTTAATTGATTTAATCATTAATAAAAAATGATATACATTTTAATAAAATATATATATCTTTAACATTATGTTTGTTTGTTTATTTTTTACCCCTTTTTCTCCCCAATGTAGTCGTTATGCCAATTAATTCCCCACACCAATATTCCCCATATTTGTGTATTGTCACTGCTGTTGGATCCTACTGAATCACCTGCGAGTGAGGAGCCCCCACCGTACTCCTCCCGCCCAACACTCCCTGCTGACAGGTGCCGTCCCCCAGCCCGCAGGAGTACGCGCAGTGACAAATATCACCCTCCCCCAGCTTACCTCCCCAGAACACGAGGAACCAATTGTGTTCGTGTAGACTCGCAAAGCCGGATGCACCGAGGTGGATTCGAACGCCCAGCCTCCGCGGTGGTGCAGGCACTTTACCACTGCGCCACCCTAGTGCTACAGCACACATTGTTATGTCTGACAAATGTATGGATTAATTTGGCAAATGAATGGATTCTATAATACAGGACAAGTTTATATCTCCATATGACATGGTAAATAGCTCAGCAAATAACCCCTATTTTTCAACTTTATCCACTCTATAGATACGCTAGTATCCCTTGCATGAAAACACAACCCCTATTTTTCAACTTTATCCACTCTATAGATACGCTAGTATCCCTTGCATGAAAACACAACAAGCATGGCAGACAGAAAAATGGAGAAAGACAAACAGACAGACAGGGCAGGACTGCAGCTAATAGCAACAGCGAGGACTGAGAGGTCCTTACCGGCCGACAGTTCTTGTGCGTGCAAGGGTGTAATTTCATGCAAGTGTGTGACACAGAGACAGGCACACAGACAAAAGAGAGAGAGAGAGAATGAGAGAGAGAGAGAGAGAGAGAGAGAGAGAGAGAGAGAGAGAGAGAGAGAGAGAGAGAAGCAACTGAGAGTGAACATAATAGTTCTCCTAACATGTTCTCTGGAGAAAGACAATACTTCCTCTGCCCCCCCCCCCTCCCCACCACCACCACCTCTCTCACAGTAATATCATGCTAAGTGTTACAGCTGGGTCTTGGCCAATCTAATTTCATTACAGGAGCAGAAGTGGGAGATTGCAGAGCATCACAAGAGACAATGGGATAATTCAGTTTCCCAACAGCCGGGGACACCGCTACACAAAAGTACACATTCAGTACAGTGTACGTGTACGTGTGTGTGTGTGTGTGTGTGTGTGTGTGTGTGTGCTGTGTTACTATATCCTCCTATACTATCCTATCCTACTATAAAATTAAGAAACCTCTTTCTGTCTGGAACCGCATTTTCTCCTCAGTGGGTTTACCAATTGATCTGAACTTGCACACGGGCATTGACCATTGGCATAATGAAGAGAGTGACAAAGCCAATTTTTCACTTTCCCCAAATTTGAGCCGTTTTTGTGAACGCTTCTCGCAGATTATGGGATCTGTAGTCATAGTTGCAGTTCCATAGCCCGGATGGACGGTGGGTGGATATGACATAGAGTTATAATATATCTAGAGGGCGGACTGCCCCGCCCCCCAGCTATTCATTTCAATGAAAGTTGCTCAATGGCGTTTGAAACACCCGGAAGAACACTCTACTTCCGCATTCGGACACCAAATTTGGGTGCCCAAATGTGGAAGTCTTGAGCACCGAGCAGGTGCACTGGAAATGACCAAGTCCCCAGAACCGCGGTAGAACAGTGAAGCTGCCGTCACCAGTTTACCCCTGTGACGCCACTGAATTTCATGATAATATTATATTATATATATTATTATTTCTACTATAGACTAAACTTCCACATTGAACAGAAATGCACATCAACAGTGACATTTCAATCCAAAACATCCCATCGCTGATATTATTCAACAAATATTGTGTGTTTCAAAACAAAAGTCTGTTTTTAATATTGAAAATATTGTGCTTATTGGAATTTATTTTCATTCATCTATCAACTTTTCCCCAAAACATATGCACTTATTTTTTGGGCAATTTATGTATATTCTGAATCACATGACAGACTTCTACTAGGGCTGAGCGACAAAATATCGCAATAAGAAATTTGTGACAATGATATTGGCCGGGTTTCCCAAAGAGCTCGTGCGTAGAGCATCGTCGCAGGTCCGACGACGGGTCTAACGTGTGACGTCACATGCTTCGCAGTACCATAGCAGGCACGTAGATTTCAGGTCATGCGTGGCCGTACGCAGCTTGCGCAAGCGTCTCCTACACAGCTGGGACTCGGCCAAACCTACGCTCTACCCTCATTAGTAGCAGGTGGTTGTGCCCCTGCGTGCCATCTAAACTGGCTGCGATTGTGGTAAAAGTACATTCGTGAGACAGAATGCGCGCAGCATACTCCCCGCCCACAGTAGGAGGGGAGTACTGTCCTACGAAGCATTTTGTAACGAGCGCCCTGGGCCGCGTGTAACACCCATCGTTCAATGAAATCTATGAAAAGACCGACACACACACACACACACACACACACACACACACACACACACACACACACACGCGTGTGTATATATATATATATATATATATATATTACGGCCGGGCCGGGCCGGGCCGGTGCGTAAAAGGGCGAGCGGCTGCAGTGCTTCGTCCTCTATGCATGAACCCGAAGTTTACAAATCGTACTCTCACGGATGATCCGATCATCTAATAAAAATATTAAGCACATGCCAAGTTAACTAAGGGTATATAAATGATGCTGAGCTAAATATGTTTCCTTGATTTCGAAGTTTTATAGTTAAACGTTATGATGAAAGTGCAGTTCCTCTCACAAAGTGACAGCTGTTGCGCTCGGCGAGCGCAACAGCGCATCTACAAGCTTGTGTTGTGACACGTTGTGAGCTTGTAGATCTGCTATTTTCAAAAGATGTTTTAACCATTCATAAACATGGCGAGCTGTTGCGCTCGCCGAGCGCAACAGCTGTCACTTTGTGAGAGGAACTGCACTTTCATCATAACGTTTAACTATATAAAACTTCGAAATTAAGGAAACATATTTAGCTCAGCATCATTTATATACCTTTAGTTAACTTGGCATGTGCTTAATATTTTTATTAGATGATCGGATTATCCGTGAGAGTACGATTTGTAAACTTCGGGTTCATGCATAGAGGACGAAGCACTGCAGCCGCTCGCCCTACCCAAAATAACAGATCTGCAAGCTATCAACACGGCATGTCGCAGTGTGTTTGTTGTATATATGTCTGTTTTTTTGGGGAGGCGTCGCCCGTTACGCGTTAAGCTGTCAATCATGCAGGGGGACGCCCCCTCTATCCTCTGAATTTTTTTGAACGGCGAACAATGGCCGCAGTGTTTATTTAAGATCATTGAAATGTCACCTTAAAAAAATGCATTTTAATACATTACAGAATGTACCTATAAAAATGTAAGTGTCCAATTCATATAAAGGTAAGTTAGATAAAGGTGCGACTTTATCTTAGTATTTTTGCAAAATCCTGTATATATAGATATATGTATGCAAAGGGTGTTTAAACTATAGTAGGATAGCACTACGTAGTTGACGTAGGCTTTACGTAGGCTACGTCCAGGATCTCTTCACGTGCATGCTGTCTCACGAATGTAGTTTTAGCACAGACGAAACGGAACCTACGAAGATGGTGTCTACTGAAGCCAATTTAGATGAGACGTTGGGCACACACAGCTGCTACTAACGAAGATAGTGCGCAGCAGGGTTGCTACTGCGCAGATGCGTGGAGGCACCTACGCAGCTTCTAGGCTACGCAGGAGCTCAAATTCGTTTGGGAAACGCGGCCATTGTATACTGTGACTATAATGTCAAAATGATTTTCTAAATTATTTGAACATTCTTTAATTTATACCATAGGGCATAAGTGATTCGAAATAACAGCACTTATGCCTTATTACAATATCCAGACAATCCCATACGATGTTTAGTGTCATGTCACAATATCAATATAATATTTATATATTACCCTGACTACTAATCAGTATGGAGCATAGTCACTCAATCAGCACCATAGAAGGTGCCTGGATGAGACTGCTGTTTCTCTGAGGCTGGGCGGAATGTACTGTAGTTCTGATAGAAGAGTAGAACATAGGACTCTGCTGGCTGTTAGGTGAACTACACCTTCTGTACGTACACAGCTACTGCCCTACTCCCCGCACTGGGAAATACCAGGCTATTTTATCAGCCCTTCAACACAACCTAGCTATCTCTCTCTCTGTGTGTGTCTCTCTCTCGCTCTGTCGTCACTGACCAGGTGTTTGGGGGCTGACTTTGAATTTTAATAATACTTGTTGGAGTGTGTGTGTGTGTGTGTGTGTGTGTGTGTGTGTGTGTGTGTGTGTGTGTGTGTGTGTGTGTGTGTGTGTGTGTGTGTGTGTGTGTGTGTGTGTGTGTGTGCGCGTGCGTGCGTGCGTGCGTGCGTGCGTGCGTGCGTGCGTGCGTGCGTGCGTGCGTGCGTGCGTGCGTGCGTGCATAATACAGAATTGGGCACAAGACAGAGCAACTGGATGGAGAGAGAGAGGGAGGGAGAGGGAGAGAGAGAGGGAGAGAGAGAGGGAGAGAGAGAGAGAGAGAGAGAGAGATCTGCATCGGATCAAAAGCAATTATTCACAATAGCAGACTGCAGACTTAATTCAGCCAATCAGAACCAAGCTGTGTGGATGGTGTAGGGAAGAGAGAGAGAGAGAGAGAGAGAGAGAGAGAGAGAGAGAGAGAGAGAGAGAGAGAGAGAGAGAGAGAAAGGCAGGAAGACCATGAAATTAGAGCAGAGGGAGACAGGCAGAAAGAGAGAGAGAGAGATGGGAGGAGTGGGAGAGAGAGGCAAGAGAATGGAGGGAGCAAGGAAAGAAAGAGAGAGAGAGAGAGAGAGACAGACAACTGTCACTTCAAAGTTAGTCTTTATCTTTTCACATCTCTCTCGTTATCTAACTGCTCTCCCTTCTCTCCATCGCTCCCTGGCTCTCCTCATCCACAGAAAAGTTGTTTCTTTCTCAGCTAGGTGACATATCATATTCTAGAATAGATGTACTGTATTTTAAATAAGCACTATGAGCAACAAGATATCTAGATATGTAATATGCTTATTTTCATTGTATCTTTCCAGAACTTATAGGAATGTGTTTGTTGGCAGTCTGATTTCAATCAAATTGGATTTTATGAAAGGCCAAAATATATATTTATTTTAATAAATATATATACCCACTTTGAGAACCAATGCCTTATACTTACTTGATGGGGTCCCCCAGGGATATACCAGGACTGCTAGTATTCCTCTCTACACCAAATCTATTAGTTGAAAGTAACATATGATATCTACAAGCTCACTGAGCAAAATGTTTACCCTAGTATAGGGCACCTAGGGTTCAAGTGGTTAAGAACGACAAGGTGTGTTCTAGACTACACAGCCGAGAAGACCAACTAGAACACAAGAATACAATAGCTGACATTTGTCTTCGATGGCTGACATTTTCAACGACTTCTGCTCTTCAGTCAAGATGATGCTGAGGTAGTTATAGCCAACACGAAGAGGGTGATTTACAGAAAAACACTTAGGAGAGAGGGGATGAGAAAATAGAAGAGCTGAAGGGGTGGGAGAGAGAATATAGGAAGGAGATGAGAGGATGAACAAAATGAAGATGATGTGGAAAGAAAAGACAGAAAGAACAAAACAAAAGAACAAAAAAGAAAACCCACCAATCCTCTCTACTAGAACTGGGTCAAATTTCAGCTCCAAATGCTTCACCCAAAGAGGGTGCGCTTAATTTAGCACATTTTGCACAGCAGAACCCAACGACTCATTTGAAACCGACAGGATCCACCCACAGATTTGTGTTAATCCACGCCCAGCAGAGGGAATTGAAAGAAGGTGAAGATGAGGCATTTCCACTACAAGGAACTGCGCCTGCTGAATTCTTGTGTTAATTAGGCTCGGCTAGAGTCGGCTGATTCCCAAATCTAATCTAACCCGTCATTCATACTGCTCTGCTACTGTCTAACACCGTTTGAGACCCCCCCAGTGGCAGAGAACCACCATCGTAATTGAATCCAAAGCAATTTCCTCTTTGACCACCATGATTACAGAATTATGCAGAAATATTGCAAATTATACAAATCGCACAGAGGAAAGGACACACAGGAGAGAGTTAGAGATTTCAGATGAGAGAGGGAAGAGAGGTTCAATCAAACAGAGAGAGAATTCTGATAGTAGTAGTAGTTGAAGCAAGTTCCTCACAGAATGATTATGTTTTATTGTAAACAATAATTACATATTTTATGAGGTGCACACTGTGGGCTTACTGGGGTATGTCCACAGTCAAATACATCTGCTTTCACTCCATATGTTATTTGTAATGTTATAGTCTTCAAACAGTGGGTTATCATTAATTCATAGCTTCTCGTATGGTAAACGATGTGTAAAGCACATTGAATTGTCTTGTTAATAAATAAAATTGCCTTGCCTTGATAGCTATGGTTTTCTTTTGCAGTTTTCTAAGCAAAATGCTAGTCAGATAAAGGGGGTACTTGGATTAAGAAATCAGGGAAAGGGGGTACAGAAGGCAGAAAAGTTTTACAACCACTGGTGCAGACTAACCAAAGAACAGACCACTTGGTCCCTATATTAGGGTGATAATTTATATGATTGCATGTACAATTTCTGTTCAGGCCATATCAAATGATTGGTTTTATCTGTGCCACTAATATACAGGATTCGCCAAGTCATATAATACCAGTAAAATACTTCAATAAATACTATCATAAATGAAGATGATGAAGTGAGAGACAGAGAGAGACAGACACAGAGACAGAAGAAGAAAAAGAGAAAGACTGAGACAGGTGTCGAGGAATGCTGGAGCGATCAGGATGTTTAGGCAAATGGAGTCAGAAACAATAAGAGTATTTTTTATGTTAGAAACGTATTGCATGAGCTCACAGGAGAAGTAGAACAGACACACATGGCAGTGGTCATGTCACCAATAGAGAGAAGACAAGCCCTTATACAGCATAATATTATAGTTACCGTAGATAAGGTGCAGAGACCTTAAGGTAAACAAACATGTTGTTGATCTCAATCTTGTCAGATTTACAACTACACCAGCTAAGGGATTAAGAGATCATCATATGTGGAAGATGTGCAATGTTAGAAGGGGTTTGTAGGCACCAGTGGCACGCAACACTTAATGTACACATCTATTCAGGTCCTAGGCAGGATAAATATTATTGAAGATATTATTCCACACAGACGAGAAAATGAAAATCCCCCCAAAACGCAGACCGAAGGCAAGACAGAACATGCAGTTAAGTTAAGAATAATTATGAAGAAAGTGAGAAAGACAAATGCAAAATGAGCACACAAAGACAAAATACCGACAGACAGAAAGAAAAAGGCGAGCGTCTTGTAATATTATCCCATCTATCTTGGCAGGAAGAGAGAGAGAGAAGCTAGTGTAGCAGACTAATGAATGGAAACCATTACACATCAATCACATGATGCCCTAACACACAATACACACACACTCCTCATAGACAATCACCACACACAATTTACACACAGACATTACAAACACATCAGCGCAAACGCAACATCACCATTATCATCATTATCTCTTACATGGGCTAATACTGCGTGGGTCTGGCAGAAGGTTGGAAAGCCCTGCATTTCCCATCCTTGCACACACATGGACACATAAGCACTTACATACATGCACACACATACCCTGGCCTGCTTGCTTGTTTGCCTGCATACACACACACACGCCCACACATAAGCATGCAGGGCCCATAAAACCGCAGGGTCATACGGTTAATATAGCCATAGTAATACAAATGAGATCCAAATTCATTTCACTTTTATTTATGCACGACCCTTTGTTGTAATAACTTACCAAAGGGCACAGATACCCACACAACACAGGAATGCTGGCACACATGAATACATGTATGCATATCCACATGTAACACACACACACACACACTCTCACACACACACACACACACACACACACACACACACACACACACACACACACACACACACACACACACACACACACACACACACACACACACACACACACACACACACACACACACACACACACACACACACACACACACACACTCTCTTAATGAACACACATTGTGTGCGTAGATACGCAATTTGAGTCTTTTCAGAATAGCACCATATCGTTTTCATTATCAAAGCGTAATGAATCATATGAACAGCCCAATGACCCAGGGCTGACCTGAGGTTAATGAAGATTTTTTTCTCGTTTGTTCCATCTAATTGTTCTCTTCATTAAGGCGGGGAGTCGCTGATTAAACTTATGGCTCTAAGGTATCGTTCCAGTGTTGGCCCGCTACACTGGGGAGCGGTCCCATTGCATACAATTTAACTCAAGGTCAAAGGACTGCCTACTGTTGGTCAAACCAAGTTTATCTCCACTGTGTCTTTGTCTATGCTGGAGAAAAGGAAGGCAGAGACTCATGTCAATTTGTGTGTTGAAAAGGTTGATTTTGCAGGCTAACTTTGGTCTGTTTGTTTCTAACAAGTTGAAAGTCGAAAACTGTGGATTATGCTTATTGATATGTTGCCGATCATCTTTATCTGTTGCTTCTGTGCTCTGTGAGAGAGGAACCGGAAGCTGCAATTACGCAAAAGTCTGTTTTATTTCATAACAAACATCAGTATGTTGGATGACAACAAATTCCTTGATGATGTTGCTGATGTTGACCTTAAGTCGAAAGCAGACTCAAATGTAAGGATTATCAGACAATGACACATGCAAAACATAATGCAGATTGTGGTACCCCTTCAAGAGATTCTTGGTACAGTGGCTTGCGGTTGCAGCAAAAAGTCAAGCGGTGTGCCTCAAAAAGCAGCATGAGCTGACAGTTGCACTTTCTCTCTAGCATCTTTTTCAAAAGATTTCAACATTTTCAATAATAGCGAGAATAGCAGATCTACAACCTCACAATGTGTCACATTCAGCACGTTGCAAGCTTGTAGAAGAAGCGTGTAGAGCTATTTTTGCTATTTGGCATACAACAAAGTATATTAAGTGGTTAACAAACAGGCTCATACTATGTCTAACTTTCAGTTTCTCTCTCACAGCACACAAAAGCATCAGGTAAAGATGATCGCCAAAGTTTGGTCTTATATCGTGCCCTGGTACTGTAGCAAACGCTTCTACCCATTAATTACAATGTGTTTGATACAGTGTTAAGTTAATTGCCCTACTGTTCTATTAAAAAGCTGCATTGACTAGGCAAGCTTTTACAGTGCAAGTTGTCAGGCAAGGCAACTTGCCCTCGAAATGCTTGAGCATCCACCAAGTCAAATTCATTTAGCTGACACTCACGTCTAATGTTGGGGTCAGTGCCTCGCTTGAGGACACTTTGAAAGGACAAATTAATGTGTGCTGTGGGGATTTGATCTTGTAACCTTACTGTGTTGAATTTCTCTCTTAATCTACAGAGAAATTCAATAGTTTCTCAGAGGATTCTCTGTGGCAGAGAGTTGGCCACAGGTCACTCCTTTTTGTATCTTTTAAAACAGATGGTAGGAAAGTGGGACGAAAGCAGAGCGAGACAGTGTGACACGAGAAGAGCTCTGGTGGGATTCAATGCAGCGCTGTTGCTAACTGGGCTATGTGTAAATCTGTAGGCGAGTGCATTTATCGCCATGTGAATCGTTGAGATGCATTGCTTTCTGATCTGCAATGCTTAATTTTAGAGGACCATATAAACAGTTGGACACGGCTATTCACCTTCATTGACACATGACAACCCAAACGCACCTTAAGTAATTGGTGGTCCACATACTGTACATTCACCAAAAACCAAGCCAGTTTAAGTGGACCTGAGATTACGTCAATTGCTTGAGTGATGATCCAGTTCATTTCTCTCAGCCCGCAATTCTCTCTGCACACACCCCCCCCCTCCCCTCTCTCTGTCTTCTGTCTCTTGGGTAAACTGCAGTCATCTTGCTTGCCTGTCAAGGTTATCAGACGTCTGTGTGATCAACAAAGAGCCCTGCTGATGAAATCATACACGCGCAGTCGCGCACGCACGTACACGCGCGCACACACGCGCGCGCACACACGCGCGCGCACACACGCGCACACACACACACACACGCGCACACACACGCGCACACACACACACACACATCACTTCAATAGGGTCCCTACATGTGTGTTGTCGTGGTAACAGCTTCATTCCACAGCACCGTGACAAAGGCAGGCAGATGGCACCAGTGCAACAAGAAGCTGATAAGACCTGGAAACTGTCTGAACATGCACATTGCTATGCGATGACCTTGGTGTGATATGGTACTAATGCAGCAGACAGTTCTGTGCGCTGTCAGTGAGGCTAATGGCCTGGTGCCGGTGTGACGGATCTCGTTAAACAGGAAGCTAGCCATTTCTCACTTGCATGGCATTTGTGCCGTGCAGTTTTTGACAGCGCGTTGGACAGAGACAGGACAAAGAGGGGAGGAAGAGGTGGAATATGCTACATACTAACCAAAAGAAGAATGCACTTTTTTCCCCCGGGAAGGAACAGCCTTCGCCAATGACGATGAAGGAATGACATCTCACTTGGCCTTTGTTGATAATTGTCTCAGGTGGACTTGTATGCTATTAGTCTTAACAAGATGCATCAGACACAGCAGGGAGGCAACAATGCACATTCATTAATCATGTAAGAACATGTACTGTATGCCTGCAGAGAGCAGTTCACCACTAGACCTCCGGATCTACAGTAGACCACCGGATCTAGACCATGCATATCCATAATCTACCTCTTCCTCTCAGCTTTCTAAACTGTCTAAACAACGCAAAAAATACAAAGTGGGCTGTGCCCATTGTCCTTTATAAGAAGAAATGAAAGAAAGTCAGGGATTTAGGGAGAGAGAGAGAGAGAAACTGTAGATGACAGTCTCCTGTAGAGACCAGAACAGTGTGAATAATTCATCACGAAAGAGCGAGAGAGAGAGCGGGGGAGAAGTTTATGCATGGCTAGACAGGAGTGCAGAGTGAAGCCACACTTCACCCTGCTTGGAGAAAGTGTAGAGGGAGCCGGGCTTCCTCATCTTCTTCTCCCTTCACCTGAAATCTCCTCGCAACTGCCTTCATCCAGCCTTCTCTCTGTCAGTAATGCCACCCACTACCTGTGTGCGTCCCACAATATCTTCTCATCTCTGCATTCTCTCCTCTCTCCTTAATTTTTCATTCCTCTGCGTTCACTCTCTCCCATATTGCACAGCCCTCACTCTCTTGTTGTCTTGTTCTCACATCCTACTGCAGACACATTCTCAGTATCTCAACACAAATTTACTGGTGTGCGTGCGTGTGTGTATGCGTGCATGTGTGTGGACAAATAAAAATATGTCCACATGATTTGCGACCTTGTAAGTCAGATACACAATTCAAATATAAAAATATTAAAATACCTATATTGTATCAGTATATATATATATAGGTAGTACTATCTAAAGAATTAGGCCTACCCTTTGGTCATGTTCATTCATGGTAGTAGTACACTAGAACCAAAAGGAGAAGAAAAAAAAAGCACTTTCTGACAATTATGTCAGAAAGTGCTGGGGAGTGGTACCACAATTCAATATTATAGAGTCATCATGATAAGCCACAAAGAAAACCGGCAAAATGTATTTCAATAGAACACAAATGAGAACTGGATGCAGTGGAGTAAGCTGCTAATTACAGTAAGTACAGTAAGTTACAATTAACTGATAGCGTAGAATAGTGGTTCACAACTGGTTTCAAACTGGTACCTACATTTTGTGTTGACCACAAAGTCAGATCTCAGTATATTATACGCTCTAAAGCCCTATAGCACATTATATACTTTTGTTTAACATGGTTTAACGTCAATACTTGGCCCCTTCTATTTGTTCTTCTACACAAAATGTCCTCGCCAAAAACAGCCGATCTACAAGCTCACAGTGTGTCGCATTGCTACTGGTTGTGAGCTTGTAGATGTGCTATTTTCACCTATGATATGCCTAGGGACGCTAGGGTTCACGTGGTTAGGTTACAGTGTTTATAGAGGGAAGATGGCAGCTTTTCTGCATGTGAACATGATGTTATTTGAGTTCACAGGGGCTGACTCCAAGGAACAACGCTACGTTCAACGCATCAGCAGGCATGCCTTCACTTCAATTCCCTACATTCCCTCTCCGTCCTTTTAGCTATGCTCTCGCGCCCACCTGCGTCGCTCATTCCCTTTAACCCTTCAATACTTTTCCTTACATCCAACCCTGCACTCCTCGGCCAACTCCACCTCTATTGTGTCTCTAATGATTGCAGTCCCTGGCCCAAGCATGAACTACCGCTGTCTGTCTCCTAAACTAAAGGAGGGAGAAACACTCGGCCTTTGCCACATTACATACATATTACTACACACGTACAAACACAGACTCATACAGGCTCATGAGGGGCTGGTCGTAGGCCAAACGTTTTAGAGTCATGCTGCGTTCACACACTTGCGGTGACAAAGCAACAGACTACAAGTCATTTTCATTGGAAGGCAGCGACATGAAGCTACAAACTGATGGCCGACACTTGTTGTATGAGTCTGACACACTACACAAACAGTTGAGCTGACTTCAACTTTTTTCAGTGCTCCAATGACACAGTGTGACGAAGTGTCAATCAATCATATGTTTTTGTTTCACTATTTCCACTCTTCACGATTCATGCTCTGTTCTGTAAAAAAAAACTCAATCTTGCCAGTAACCTGTGATATTTAACCCTACTGTTTTCAGTGTGGCTTGAGCAATTCACAACTTCAATGGTGACTCAGCAGTCAGCAGCAATGCAGCTGACCACGCTTAGTCGTTTTGTAGCTTTGGTCGCAACTAGTGTGAACGCAGAAACAGGCTTTATTACTAGGAGGATGTGCTACTAAATTAGTTCCAATCTAAAGATGAGCAGGGAAAATCTGTGTGAGGAGAACAAACATTATCCTTCCCTTTCAAAATACTGTCTGTGGCTTTCAGCAAGGCACTTGCCCCAATCCTCAGTGACCACCAGTAGATGCGACTGGTTGTCCTCAGAACAACCAATAGTTTCTTAGGAAGGCAAAGCATCAGTCAACTTTCCATTGATGAGCGAAGATTAGAAAATATAACAAACAACATACCACAAAACACAGCACTAACTTATTTAACCAATATGTATTTAATCTTGTTCTTATTTTCGTTGAAAGCTTTATCTCAGTACAAATTATTTTAACCACTATTCATAACGCGTTGTGAGGCAATGCATTGTTGTGAGCTTGTCGCCTATAATGACATGCCCAAAACAGGGACGCCACCAAGAAAGTGGTTTACAAGATAGCTTTATGTTACACATTCAAGTCCTGGTTGCTAGATGAACACAAGTTTATAACTCAAACTGAAGCGGTCAGTGTCTGACAGGCCTGTAATCGGGTGACCTACGCAAAACCCAAGAACTGATTATCAAGCAGTTCAGGACACTTTTGAGAACATTCAAAAGCAATCGGAATCAAACACATTTAGCTTAAAGCAACAAATGTGTTTTGTGGTATATCCCATTGCAAACACTAGTTTCCTCACACTATTTAAAGTTTAAACAGCATTTCGCTATTCTTTCATTAACCTTTTGGTTTAAATTTTAAACCAAAAGGTTAATGAAAGAATAGCGAAATGCTGTTTGTTTTCACACCTGACATGTCTGGATTTTTTGTGTCTGTCACACGTAATGAGGACAAACTGCAGAGAAAGTTTCCTGATATGACAGGCTCCACCACAACCAAACTAAATAATTTGGATTTTTACACCCACACCTGTTAATTCTAAAAACACACACACAAATCTGTGTGGGCTTAGTTGGATTCCCTTGGCACAGCCTTAGTGCTGAGCTGTGTATAGAACTTCCTCATTTAGTGTGTGTGTGTGTGTGTGTGTGTGTGTGTGTGTGTGTGTGTGTGTGTGTGTGTGTGTGTGTGTGTGTGTGTGTGTGTGTGTGTGTGTGTGTGTGTGTGTGTGTGTGTGTGTGTGTGTGTGTGTGTGTGTGTGTGTGTGTGTGTGTGTGTGAGAATATGGTACCTCTGTTCAGAGAAAACCCTTGGAGTCATTTTGTCCTCCATCTCTCACTTTCTTTCTCTCTCTGTGCTGAGAAAGGGTTCCTGGGTAAACAAATCAGCATGTGCTGATAACAGGATGACTCGTCACTGCTGTCTGTGTGTGTGCGTGCGTGTGTCAGGAACACTGCTGGACTGTTGTATCCACTTTGGCCAGCAGGGATTTCAAATGGAGTTCCCAAGGTTTTAAAAAAAATATATATATTCTGTTGCATTACACAGCTCAAATTGTCTTGTTTTTCAACTAACTATTGCGGTTGGTGGCTAAAAAGAATCCCCTTCGGAGCATGATGGAACACTCAAGACTTTCAAGTTCGGCCTATTTTTCAGGCCACTCTGGAAGTTAAGGCAAGATTAGACCGTGAAGCGCTGGCATCTCACTTTTGATTCTGAAGTTGGTGAGTGTCGAGGGACAAATAGATGAATGCATTCTGAATTCCAAAAATAAAATGGCCTTAAGTGATTTATTGTGTTTCAAGATGAAAGTGTCTAGCATACTGCAGTCTAAGTGTGGGAAGAGATAAATCAAGTGTTTGTTTCCAGGTTGCTCAACAACAGGAGAGCACATCCCATTAATAGTGATATATTCAGCAGTCCAGCTGCTGAATATTTTAAATGTTTGTTCTGATGGTGTTGACTGCAGGCTGAACAAATTGAAAATCCTCAACATGATTGTTGTACAGCCTCTTGACCTGGATGGCAGAACAATGGCCTGCGTTTAGAGATGCTTCTCATGCTTCTTTTGGCTGTCGACACACCTCCTCAGCTGAAGTTTACAGTATGAGGAGACAGGATAAGAGAGCTATCTCTTTGTGTTCTAACTCCAGATTAACTTTTTTGATATGTTAACCCAACGGCGCTGAGTTGTATATACTCCAAAAAGTTCCAGCAGCGTAATAATCCAAACAAAATGTTTCTATCAAAGGCATGTAAAGTCTGCATGTGTCCGGTCACAAAGCTTTTCTTTGGTACCGCCTGGCCTTCCTCTGGCTACTTTGGCAGAGTAAAAAGAAAAACCGTACTGTTCAGTTAATTGACATCCGTTAGCTTCTAGAAAAGTACAAACGCGTGTGTTATATGACGTTTTGATACACGTGGAATAAGATGTTGTGGTGATCTCATGCATCGTCTGGGAACACTTGGGCTGATCCATTGGTCCAACGCTTATGTTCTCGACTTTGTGAAAAAACAAAACAAATAAAAGATTATTCAGTTTGCGTAGTCGGCGACCCTCTTGAATCGAGTCTTACGCGTCCGCACATCGTGTTTCAAAGTAGTTGTTCCTCTGGTCTTGTTTGGGAGCATGTTGTGTTTCGTCGTTGAGGCAGAGCTGGTCCCCATGCACCACCATGCCTGGCTGTTTCATGATTTCCTCCGGCACTAGAGCCTCAGTTAGACAGACAAAGGAGAGCAGACCCTGCCAAGTCTCCACTCTGCATGCATGGCTTTTTCCCCCCCTCTCACCATTTCTCTCTCTCTCTCTCTCTCTCTCTCTCTCTCTCTCTCTCTCTCTCTCTCTCTCTCTCTCTCTCTCTCTCTCTCTCTCTCTCTCTCTCTCTCTCTCTCTCTCTCTCTCTCTCTCTCTCTCTCTCTCTCTCTCTCTCTCTCTCTCTCTCTCTCTCTCTCTCTCTCTCTCTCTCTCTCTCTCTCTCTCTCTCTCTCTCTCTCTCTCTCTCTCTCTCTCTCTCTCTCTCTCTCTCTCGATGTGGCAGCTTTCCCGAGAACCTTTGGCGATGCTCCAACATGTCTGCCTGTCTGTCTGCACCACCAATCCTCCCCAGACCCCCACCCTCCTCCATACAATCCCCCACCCACACCCCCCGCAACGCACCTCAGTCCCCCTGCTCCAAGAGAAATATCAACTACCCCAAGTTGGGCAAACTGATCGAGACAAATCTCGGATTAATTCAGGTTCGACTTAACAGCATCGTTCACAAATCCAACCCCTTTCAATGAGGAATTCCCAAATACTGACACACATAGCACACACACACACACCCGCCTGCACTCCCGCACACGCACACACACACACACACACACACACACACACACACACACACACACACACACACACACACACACACACACACAACAGCTATAGTCACTAGTATAGACAAATGCCACCAATCTTCTCATTCCTCATGGTCTACTCTCCTCTCATCCTCTTCACCCCTTACTTTTCTAAACAGTGCACCTTCCTGTTCGCCACAATCTCTCTGTGTCTGTCGTACCCCCTATGTTGTCCAATCTGTCTCCCTGAAAGTTAGCTCACCTCTCAAAGTGCTGCTGAGGCATCTAAAGCAGCTTGGCTCTTTTCGGTGCCAAGGGGTTGTGTGTGTGTGTGTGTGTGTGTGTGTGTGTGTGTGTGTGTGTGTGTGTGTGTGTGTGTCTACGTGTCTTGGGGTCTTTTCAGTGCCAGGCTACATTTATTCATCATGTGCCAAGATTCTGCAACCGTCACTGGTTCTGAAGAGGGGCACCCGAGTACCCACGATGCCATGCTGCTGCCAAGTGCTGAACTGCCAACTTACCAACACTGTCTGTCTTTTTCGTCTGCTTTCCCACCATTCTACTCGCATGCACTGGGCACGCGCGCACACACACACACACACACACACACACACACACACACACACACACACACACACACACACACACACACACACACACACACACACACACACACACACACACACACACACACACACACACACAGAAGTGGACCCTATCAAACTGTGGTGAAATGATCACCATTGATCTTCTTTAAAATATGCAGAGATCAAACATGCTGTAAGACAGTCCAAGTATTTTAGCCTCAAGTCAATGAGCTAGATTCAAACACCAAATCTAACTTTTTGGGCTTCGAGTCTGCCCTTCCCCTCAGTGATACAGGCAGAATACACAACAACAAACACAATATGTAATTACAAACATAAAGCACACTGGAGAAGGACAGTAACTACCTCTCTGTGTTGTATTTCAGTTCAGTGTGCTCCAAAAGCATGAATGTTTCCCATATTGCCAAATGTTTCAATATTGCCTTAGGATCAAGGGGTGAGATGGCTCTCTCTTCTATCTGGACTCTGGAGTCATCTAGTATCTACCTGGTTGAGGATGTGCTTTGAAACAAGCATGGAGACAGCAGTTGACTCTGGACAGTACTGTGTGTAATACTGTCGCTGCATGTTACCAATGTCTCGGTTTTCTACTTAAAAACAAGGAGCAGGAGCTAGCAGATACCTTCTCATGTATTCTCCTGCAATGTGGATAGAGGTTCACTTCCATTATATCACGCCTATGCTACCAAAATTACTGCCGGAACAAAAGTAGTTCAATATATCATTAACTATTATCATCACTCTGTTTCACATTTAGACAACTAGTGCAGAAGATAAGGCTGCCATGTGCTGCATTGTGCCATCTCACCCTGCACATCACTAACAGCTCATTCTCTTACACCAGCAGCATCATGCATGACCTTCAGCTGCGCGCGTGTGCGTGTGCGTGTGCGTGTGCGTGTGCGTGTGTGTGTGTGTGTGTGTGTGTGTGTGTGTCCACAGAGCAGCACTGCTGCAGGACCACGTGCATGCTGTCAGTGTGTGCTACTGTGTGTGTGTGTGTGTGTGTGTGTGTGTGTGTGTGTGTGTGTGTGTGTGTGTGTGTGTGTGTGTGTGTGTGTGTGTGTGTGTGTGTCTGTCTCCTGGCATGCTGCCAGACCTGTGGTGCAGTGCTTGTTGCCTAGGGCCTGTTGAGCAGTGCTGGAGGATGGTGACGTACAAAAAAAACGTGACAAAGAGCAGTCAGAGAAAAAAAAATGCCTTGGTCATCTATAGATCACATATCCATCCGATAATTCCACTCTGCCACATTATCATACTGTGTGCGTGTGTGCGTGTGTGCGTGTGTGCGTGTGTGTGTGTGTGTGTGTGTGTGTGTGTGTGTGTGTGTGTTGCATGAAAGCCGTCTTGCAACACACACACCCAGACACTCCTCTGCCTGGGAACTTACAGACATACAATGAATACGAGGAAGCATGTTTAAGGCGGCACTTCAATTTGGCATACAATATTAACACATCTTCACTAGTATGAATTAATCGATTATAAAACATTTTAATAAAACAATCCATTTTCATCTATATTTTTGAAGTGTTTTTCTTTTTTCAAAAATGTACAAAACACTGCTGTCCAACAAGGTATAAAATAGGGCTTAAGTGGTTAATCAGGATAATCAATTTAGTCGTTTGATTTGTTTTTTCATTTCTCATGCAAAACCATGTTTCTCCATTATTTGATTCAACAAAATAATTATACTCTAAGAAAATAATCAAGAGTTGCAGCAGCCCTAATCTAGACCTTGGCTCATACTTCATCTATGCCGAAATGTTCAAGGTCAGAATTGTGTAATTGCAGCCTCTGTGACTGGGTAAGTGGGTATCTTAGTAATCGTGGGTGATGGTCATGAGCAGTCATAAAATCAAAACAATGACAGGACTGAGTCCTGTAGAGGTAAAAACTCACTTATCACCACATTCATCGACTACAGCTCAGCCTTCAGCCCCATATGGCCCAATAGGCCGGTTAGTAAACTAAATAATCTAGGTGTGAACCCGGGCTAGGAGTGCCTGGGTCCCGGACTTCCTAACTGCTAGAGCTAGACTGTCAAGTTACTGACAACACGTGTGGTGGCAAACCTGATCTCAAAAAGAGAGGGCCTACCTGGATTGAATAGGTGTAAGAACGGTGCCAAGAAAACAACCTCTTATTGAACATTGAGAAACTAAGGAGATGATTGTGAAACTAAAGTTTCAACAGTTTTCTTAGTGTCCTGTCACTGTGCAAAAAAACAAAAAAAAATATCCAACCCCAACATCCAAAAGAAAGCAAATTTCAAATCATCGAGGTTTATCCTTTTTAATGTCCCATATCTATCATCTCGATATACTACCCACAATATACTATAATATACTCCATCAGTGTGTCAAAAGTTCTAGCTTCTGAAATCTTACGTTTAAGTGGTCGCATGGTATATACGTCACGGACGCATCCCTTGAGGTTTTCAATACCCAGAAAACCGACGAAAGTTGCCGTTTTCAATATGTTTTGGTCATTATCTCTGGAACAGAAGGTCCAATCTGCTCGGTTCAAAGCTTGTTGGATGCGTGACTTTGAGGACATTAAGCACGCAATGCCACATTTTCGGGTTGTTTGGGGTTTCTAGGGGAGGCGAGATCTTAGTTGGGCAGGCGACCGCCTGTCCTGTCTCTACAGTGGGTACGCCACTGGTCGGCGCTCGGCACTCGTAAAGACAGTGATGTCACTGAAATGCGACAACTGCCGTCTACCCTCTGCTGTGTTAACATTATGGGTAACTCGTTAAAGTGGCAAATTAAATGTGAAACACATCAACTATTAAGAAAACAAGAAGATATGTTGACAAAGACACTCCATACATTTGGAAACATATTTTTATTTAAATCAATATTGTCTCCAGTTAATGTAGGAATATTTTAAAAGTAGGCTAACTCTCATATCCTCTCATAGGGAATGCATTGGCAGCTGCAGTTCATAGTTCTCACGGACCTCGAGTAGCGGCGCTGTCTCAAAAGTGGGCGTGCAATTTGTAGTTGGTCTATCTATGTGACGCAACGGGACTTTTGAGACGGCCATGCCCAAAATAGGTTGCCTTATTCGGATACATGCGTGTCACTCCCCGCCCCTGCCAGTTCTCTGAATTTTTATTTTTAAATAGGCTCTGTCATGATTAATTGACCACATATATGAAGTTAAACAACTAAATTCTATCCAAACGATATCTTAAAAGTAAATTCCGTGCCTCAAAATAGGAGTTTGAGAGGGTTTTAAAACCGAAAATAAAAACAACGCACAGAAAACAATGGCTGGCGTTCCATTTTGGTCGGCTGCACTCGGATCCATTCGGGTTCACTCGAACTCGCCACCTGATTGGCCAACTTTCGCTGTCAATCACAGAAAGATGAGCGAAGAGGGGCTTTACCAGGCTAAGGACGCTGATAGGTGACGGGCAAGAAACGCCCAGATAAGCCTTCAGGCCAGACTCACTCCTGAAATCAAATGGATATGAGATTTTCCGGAGGGAGGGGCTTTACCAGGCTACTGGTACGCACCACTTAGGCTACTTAGCTTCATTATTAAACTAGAAGATGTGCTCCTCGGAGCACAGGTCTCCGCCAGTACTGTTCCTGATTAATCCTGTCTTAAGTGTTACTCCGTACTGACTTGATTAATCCTGTCTTAAGTGTTACTCCGCCATTTCTCAGCCATTTCGTGATTACTCCTGTCTTACCTCACTTTGAAAGAGGCCAAGACTCTTTCAGAGTGACACATCTATTTATAGGCCGCTGATACGTCATGCGTCTCACTAGCCAATCAGAGCACACTCTTTCAACGTATTGTCACGTGTCATGTGAGGCTTGACCAATGTTAGCTTGGCCGAGGGGGGGGGGGCGGAAAGTGAAAACATAGTCTCCTGGCGGAGACAAAAAAATCACACCCAGTGTGAAGTGGGCGGTGTGTGGTCATCACAACATGACTCACTTTAAAAAAAGGATGAATTACTTTTTTTAAAGTCCATACTGCTATTCATAGGGCTGCACATGTGTCATGTGTTTCGCTAGCCAATCACAGTCCTGGATTCCAATCACATTACAGTTAGTGGTGATGACACTAGCTGTAATGTGATTGGCTGACTTTGCAAAAGTATCGATTTGCATTAACAATGGAAGGGTTAGGGGGTATACAATGTGTTGTAGACTATTGGCCAATCACGGTGCAGGATTGGTCAGTGTCCAAAACTCACTTATAGGGGGCGGCTACACCGCCCCAAAAATAGCAGATGTTCACCATCAGACTCAGCATTGGTAAAGGAAATGGGTAAAAGTTTTTCCCAGAGTTAGTGCCAAAGTGTCCTTGAGCAAAACACTAAACCCCTAATTGCTCCTGATGAGCAAGTTGGTGCCTTGCATAGTTTCATCTGCCATATGGGTGGATGTAAAGCATTTTGTATAAAGACGCTATATAAATGCACCATTTATTTAAGCACCCAGGAAAACCTCAAATACGGAAAGAAAGGGTAGAGATTCAATGCCCTCTTCTTTACAACACTTTTTTTTGTTTTTGTGTGAGTTTTATGATACGTCTGCAGGTGCAGGACGCACCGAGGAAAACAGAACCAGATGGAAATTGATGATCTGCTGTGGCGACTCCGATGGAAATTAGCCGAAAGAAGAAGAAGCTGTTATCAGACTTTTTCCAGTGTGTCTGTACTAGGCTCAAGTTACAGAAAGAACAATAGAAATATTTTAATTGTCAAGTTATCTCTCATGGAGGGTGGGGAGGGTTCCAAACATATTATGTTCTAAAGTCAAATTTTAAACTGAAATATAATTTATAGGTCAATGAAGCTTCTCAGTATTCAATTTCTATCCACTCTAATGGGTAATGCTCCATACATTATCAACGTAGGCCTGTGGCATGCGCATGAAGAGAACGTCTACATCCCATGGCCTGGACGTATGGTAGCGCTATGATTGGGTAGTTGGTTGTCAGAGGAACCTCTATTTTCATTGCCACAGCACACGTAAACTGAGGTTTCCTTTCTGGAGGAGTAATTTTGCTGGGGAGGGGTAATAACACTCTATGGGTAATAACGGTAACTTAAGAAATATATACAAATAAATAAAAACATGAATTGAACTATAAGCAGGTTATTAAGAACAATTCCTTAGGCCTCAGCGAATTAACCAACGAGCCTATCACAGCCACAGCAAGTCCAAACGCTCTTTCGGACAATGGGATCAAGAAGTCTTTCATTGAAAACATTCAAGGCAGGACGGTTGCATCACAGGGCTGTAGCTATGTAACAAGTGCATGTTGTTGTTACCAGGGTCATTTCTACCACGTTACAAAACCAGTTCAAACGCTTTGTTTCTGATACACTCACACCCAGACAGTACTAGTATCAAAATCACACAGAATCGCGCTGCAACCGGTTTCGGCTGGGTTGCACAACACACCACACTGTACCGGTATTAACTACATAACAGCAACTAAGCTAACTTGCTAAAGCTAGCAGGAACTGCGACAGAGAGACTGACTTACCTGAAACTTTCACACTTTCTTCCGAATCCCGGCCCTTCAGCGCGGCTTCAGGCGTGGGCATCATGGTTTTGGAGGACATGTCTCCCATTCCCCTGTTGACAAAGTGTCGCCAAATCAAACGGAGTCTGCCAGTGGCGACCATATGCAGCTCAGAGCGTCTTCCTGCACAGAGTAGTCTCCCAGCCGTCCTCCAGTACGCTTGTGTAACATCCAATCCAGGCCTCAACATCCTTGTTACACAACAACAATAAACCAAATACTTAAACATCATGCCATGACTACAGTGTTTTCCTGACGGTTATTCAACAAGAAGACAAATGTGGCCTTGTTTAAACACATACAATTATTTACTTTTATTTAACGTTATTATTATTAGAATTATGATTATTATTATTACAGAAAAAGTACATTTGAGAATGTGCCAATTTAGTTGTGATTTTCGTGTTCTATAAAATACAAAATTGGGGGGGAAAATCTGAATTGGTTTCTGGGTATCCATAGACAAGTAAATGATCAATGTAATTTTCAATTTAGGATTAGGAAATATTAATGTTGGCTCACATCCTGTAGAATGTGAAAGCAGGGGTGTAGAGGATTTATTTGCAACACAAAATGTCATCATGCCCTTCGACCAGCATTGACCTTAGCTGGAGTGGAGCTGCGTGCGTCCCCACGCAGTAGGCACTGCCCAGTGACTGCTTCTTGCGATGGATTTGGATTAAATGCTAATGACGAATTTTCTCATGGGGATCAATAAAGTATAACTTAACTTACTGTGTGGTGAAAACAATAATATTTGCTAATTAGCATCTGCTTTATTCCTGGGGGCTGGCTGGGGTCCACGAAAAACGTTAACCAGTAGCCTACAATTAAGCCTACAATTTACATACAAATGTCGAGTTATACAAAACTGCCTTATATCATAATGCATAATAACATTATAAAATAAACTGGAGAAAGACTTAGAAACAACAACCAAACAAAACAGCTCACTAGTGTCCAGACCAGTGCCATGCATTTATTGTATAATAAATGTACCAGGGTGTATGATACAAGTGTATGTGATTAACACACAGGTGTTATTGAATATTGATTCAGAAATAAAGAGAGTGAATGGCTGTCCTGTCTAGTTGGGATGTTGTGTATTAATACTTGGGAGAAGAACACCCTGACCACACTCACGCAATAGCTATAATCATCACAATCAGTGACTTCATGAGTAGGCCTGAGTAGGAATGAAAAATAGAAAAAGTACACAAATCATGTCACTATCTTCTTTAATGAATAAGTGGTGTGGGAGTGTGGTGAACACCATTAGGCTAGCAATGTTTAGCTTCTTGCATGCATGTTGCATAAAGGGGGGTGGCTGAAATGCATGATTATCTTATTTAGTTTGGTCAAGTTTAGGCTACTGTAACCAATTTAACATGTTTCAACCTGGCCTGAATGTCACAAAATAATGATAGCGCCTATAATTCAAAATAAGTTTTGGTATCAAAATGTACTTAAAGTACCAAAAGTATAGAAAGTAGGCTACTCATTATGCAGAATGTCCCATTTCACAAGTTTTCAAATGTATAAAATCCCTTGAAAATAGCAGATTGTAGATCTGCTATTGTCAAATGGCCAAAATGAAGTAGCTTAATGTATGTTTTGTAATAATAATTAAAACCTACAAACTAACTAGTAACTAAAGTTTTAAAATAATTGCAGTGGAGTAAAAGTGCAATATTTGCCTCTGAGATGAAGTGGAGTAGACGTAAAAGTATTGAACATTGTAAATACTCCAGTAAAGTAAAAGTAGGTTACCTTAAAATTGCACTTATAGCCTATGCATAGTACTTGAGTAGCCTACATGTACTTAGTTACTTTACACCACTGATTATTAAACCATGGACAGACATCCTTGATCCTCCTATAGGCTACAGAAAAGCCAAGGGTGTGGGTTGCCGAGAACTGGCATTGGCGCGCGCGCGTTTGCAGCCATCTGGAGTTGAACTGTGCTCTCGGACTCGGAGGCACCTGCCAGGCACGCGCCCCGCAGACGACACTTTGCGGCACGAGAGAGACGGGGCAGAAAGGAGGGGCGGAGACCTCTAGTGACCCTATACAGAATGTAGACAAACGCACGAGACACGGCTGTATGGATACAATAGAGCACTGTTTCCCAAACAGTGGGTCGGGACCCATGTCTGGGTCGTGGACCAATTTTCATGGGTCGCGAGTAAATTTCCCCTTTTTTTTCAAGTCCCGTCCCGGGCAAATGTCTGATTCCCCTTTTGGGTCTTGAGCTAAAAAGTTTGGGGCGGTATCTGTCTGTGGGTGAAAATAGATAATTGTAATGATGCTATAAACTTTCAGTGCTTGGCAATATAGGAAAAATATGCAATAAAACTGAAAAGAATATAAAGAAAACTTTCTTTGTCCTGGAAAAGTGCATCCTGCAATGGACCCTATTTTATGCACAGTCGAAATAGAAAACTGGGATTGGATAAAAAAAGAAAGAAATACACTTATTTTGGTCTAAAAATGGTGCTAAATCGCGAGAAACTGCATGGCATGGCAGATAACAGACTTCAGGACATCAAATTCTACAAGCGTAATGATACAACCAATAAAGACTAGCTTATATATTATTGACCATAAAATTAATGTTCCTGCATTAGCGCAGACGATTATCTCAGAACCCGTGATAGTAATTTCCCGAGTCAAATGAATGCCGAATGGTCTCCCCATCAATAACGGACAGCATGCGTGGTGCGGGGGGAAGGGACGGACGGAACAGATGACAAACCATATGGACAACAAGGCCTGTGCCGTTGGTTCATAGGGAGGGGGGTCCCAAAATATTTATTCAACTTTAATGATTTGTCCTTGAATGGAAATAACGGCATGGCTTTGGCTCATGATAATCACGAATAACATCTATGCGTCAATTGAGTTGAGTAGCCTGCAGCAATAGCCTAAATGGGCCTAAAAGATGGCAAGAAAATGGACGAGAACAGTTTATTGCTATGTAGTCTGCTTCTTATAACCTAAGTGTTTATGCAATGCATTTGTTTTATTAATATAGTCTATCCTTAGAGGCCTGTTGCCTATGGTTCAAATATTTTATACAATTTAGTAGCCTATCCTAATGTTATTATTACTCTGAAAGGCACATACATTAATTACCTCAGTTAGCGAATGGCCTGGGAGTTTGAAATAGGTAGCCTACCTATTTACTCTCAGAGTTATAATATATTCATATACGTCAATTTGTAGGCTACATGGCATGGGTGAAATAAACCTGTCCAAAATCAGCAGATGCTGCATCTTCCCCAGAAGAGAGGATGAGAGGGGGATGAGGAACACGGGATGGAAAACTGGGTTACTCTCCCCCACTCTTGTCAGAAGGCTTTTACCATTAGAGCCTTTTACGTGATGACAACGTCTCTCTCTCTCTCTCTCTCTCTCTCTCTCTCTCTCTCTCTCTCTCTCTCTCTCTCTCTCTCTCAGACTGCGCCAAAGCCCTTATCCACCAACTGCTGCGCCCATATTCTCTCTTTGACTCTATCTGTGTGTGAGGAGAGAGTTTCAGATCTTTTTTTTTTGTGTGCCTCCAGTGGAATATCTGTTGTTGTTTTCATCTCCATCGTAGCCCAATGTTGCCCAATCTATTTGCAGTGTGAGGAAGAGGAGCAGCGACGATGGATGTCACAACGGAGGAGAGGACCGTTTCACTCAGCATCAGCACCCGACCGCCGGTATCTTCCACAGAGAGACGGATGGAGCATCCTGGTCCGCTGGAACACCGAGAACAGAGACTATGATGTGCATGCTAAATGGAAGACTCGTGGAGGTTTGAGTTGTTTTTTCGTGCTATGGGAGTCATCGATCGCGCAAGACACTTGTGTAAGTTACTCGCTGGTTGCGTTAAGACTTGATTGCAAGATGCAAGAGACGTTTGGCCATTTAGGCCACATGAATTTGAGTTTGTTGTTGTTGTTGTTGTTGTTGTCTCAAACAAAAAATTGTGTTCATTCTTTTTTTCACATTTCTTTGCCCTAGATTCGTCCTATTTATTTCCCCCATGCCCTCCCCATGTATCTCTCCCCCTTTACATCATTATGGCATTCTGTTCCGGCACTAAATTATTATTGAACTAACTTAATGTGCAGCATGGCTACTTGGGCTAACTTATTTCTCTCTCACTGTCTATCTGCAATAGCTGAGGTAAACTCTAGCCTATACGTATACATGATGCAGGTGCACTGATGAGCGACTCCCCTCTCCTTGTCCCAACACGCGCGCGCGCACACACACACACGCACACACGCACGCACGCACGCACGCACGCACGCACGCACGCACACACACACACACACACACACACACACACACACACACACACACACACACACACACACACACACACACACACACCGACCCCCACAAAGAGGCAGGCGTGGATGACATCTCGTTCAGCCCCCCCCCCCCCTCCCCGCAACCTCTGCTGCTGCATTTTGCATGAGCTATCTAGGTCATTAGCATTTTAGCGTATGCAAGACTTGACAAAGCTGATGATGAGAGAGGCTCCAGATGGGCCGCTATACGACAGGCGGGGTTTTTTAAGCCTAGGCTACTCCTCGCTGGAGCGACCAAACTGCGGAGCCCCGTTATCTTTCTGTGGTCATTCGCGGCCTGCAAACCGGCCACGGTCATCAAAGGTACGCTTGTACTGTATACACGGAGGTAAATGCTCTCCTTCAAAACGTGCCGTGTGTGGATCTTCTTATCTTAAATCATAATGGGTAAATCTCAGCTTTCTTTTATATCTGATTTCCGTTGCGCCAGCGTCTTCGTCCACCTGCAATTGTATCATTAATGCCATGGTGAAATACGATGCATGCGCATTATGGCTATTGTTGGATATTGGAGAATGATGCTTTATCAGGACCGCCTAGCCTATAGACCTACATGTAGGCAGGTTTGCAGTGCGTGCCGGTAAAGTCCTACATTTTGGCGCAGAGTGAGTGGTAAAGCTGCAGCTTCATCATGACGATGCCCTCCTTTTCCACGCAATGCAGGTTGCGGTGTTACCGTGATGCTATAGTGCGGTTGGAAAATATAGACTACACATCAGTGGTTCTTAACCTTTTCAGGCCGCGACCCCTCCAAATAATCATATTTGAACTGGGGACCCCCCACCAGGACAAGGACTTTAGAATTGTAGGAGTTGAGGTATTGAGGTAAAATAGCAGATCTACAAGCTCACAACGCCGTGCATTGCGAGGCCTTGTGTGGTTGTAATCTGCATACTATTTTCACAATTCTTGCCTAATTCTTATATTATTTGACAATTTGGCCAATGTTTGGCCATGTTTTTATAGCAAAGTTTGTTGATTACTTTTGATGCAGCAATGGTCTTTTTTCTTTCTTTTCTTTTTGAGGTATTATGAAGGTCTTAAAAGCCCTTAAATTGTCACTTCACTGTCATCTGCCCCCCCCAATCATGTGGAGCCCCCCTGGGGGTCCCGACCCACAGCTTGAGAACCACTGGACTACATGGCTTCACACTGTGGCCGTTCCAGCGGTCAACCAGCCCGGGACAGCAGCTATACGGAGAGCAGGGCCCGTTTCTCCTCGTGTTCACAGCGGACCTTGATTTAAATGTCCATACAATTAAGGCACGCGGTGAATGCCAAGAGAGGGGCCACATATCGTCCAAACGTTGCATTGAGTCTGTATCGTCGTCTGTTACATTTTTAGGCCCGTTGCACGATAGAGATCTTTGCAAAGGGTTGATTCTTTCCTCCAAAAAAGGTTAAAGGTCTCGCCTTCAAGATTTTGAATGATATATAGGCATCAGAACGGCTGCAGCCGCAACACAAAATAATTATTCTGTAATTTTAAGGCTATTTCAACTGAATAGGGAATTCAACATATAGGCTTCATCAATGCGTCCATATTCAATGCTCTATTCCAAGGGTCTTTAACGTTTTTCAGACCAAGGGCCCCTAATTGAGAGAGAGAGAGAGAGAGAGAGAGAGAGATGAAGCAGGGACCCCCACGACTACATTATGTATAAAATTGTGTTGCAGATTAAACGTTTTCATAGATTTCATATAGCTTCAAAGACTTGTTTGACAGCAGTGTGTGTTGGATGTTAATGTGTATTTTCAGACATTTAACCACTTAAACCGCAGCGTCAATACTTGTAAACTTGATTTTTCACTCTGTACTTAGTCTGCTTTTTTCCCTCTACACACCAACCCTCTTTGCCAATAGCCGATCTACAAGCTCACAACGCCTTGCAGCAAGGCCTTGTGAGCTTGTAGATCTGCTATTTTTGGCTAAAGTTCTCCTCAGAATAGGAAGCCTATATGCTGGGTTCAAGTGGTTAATGTAAAAAAAATCCTATCACACAAAGATTTGGCGGCCCCCCTGTAGTAACTCTGAGGACCCCCTAGGGGTCACGGACCCCCTGTTGAAGACCCTTGCTCTATTCGGTGGAGAAGCTCCTTCTGGAGTGGACGGAGAGAAGCGGATCTGGGTGGAGATTGGAGAAGAACACACAAGGCCCCGTCCTGCCGTTTATTCTGATGTCCCAAATAGAGCCGCATGGCTTTGGTGCCAAAGGACGATTATGCAGCCAACAAGTCTGCTATAAATGAAGGATAGCGCCTATACTCTAGCCTAATCATAGCAAGTGAAGGGATGCACAAAGGCAGGAAATGGGAAAGTATTAACTGGAATTGTTACACAATTGAATTGAGAAGGCTGTGCATGCATCAAGCCTTCCTCTTTATGAAATAGGAAACACAATAGCCTATATTGTTGTCAACTGGGGACCCCTAATAAGTGCTGGTCATCAATCATGGGATAGATGTGTGTATTGATCAATGACAACTTGTTAATAAAATGTCTAAATTGTAGCACAAAGGTGTTTTAATGGGACTAATTTCTATCTCCCATGCAACTACATGTAGGCTATGTTTTCCTCCAGATACATCATGTTTGTTATCTCCATAATGTCTAGACAACAGATGGATCTGACAATCTTATTTTTTAGAGGCAGGCTAATCATCTTAAATACTCACAAGTCCGGAAATGGTTTGAGCCTCCACTTGACAAAGCATGTCTTCTCATTATAAGACCCTTTCTATTGATTGCGGATGTTAAGAGGAAAGAGGAGGTAGCTGCACGTGTGTGTAGGTTATAAGCGAATAGGCAGTGGTGGAAAAAGTCTACTCAATTTAAGCAGAACTCCAGAAGTATCATTACAGCAATGTAGAAACACTCTGTTACAAGTAAAAGTCTGGAAATTCAAAATTTACTTGAGTAAAAGTACAGAAGTATTCGTATGAAAATGTACTTAAAGTAACAAAAGTATAAAGTAGCCTACTCATTACGAAGAATGTCCATTTCACACGTTTTCAAATGTGTAAAATGTATTACATATCTTTTGAAAATAGCAGATACAAGCTCACAATGCCTCGCATGGCGACGCATTGTGAGGTTGTGAGATGGCTATTTTCAAATGGCCGAAATGTACAGTATATAGGGCTGAAGTGGGTAAGGGTAATGTATGTTTTTTTGTAATAATCAAAATCTACAAAGTAACTAACTAAAGTTTTCAAATAAGTGGAGTAAAGTGGAGCAAAAAGTACAATATTTGCCTCTGAGATGTAGTGGAGTAGAAGTAAAAGTATTGAAAATAGGAAATACTCCAGTAAAGTAAAAGTAGGCCTACCTCAAAATCGTACTTAAGTACAGTACTTGAGTAAATGTACTTAGTTACTTTCCACCACTGATAATAGGCCTACAGTCAGACACCCAGAGTGGACAGCGCCACAGGCCTTGAGCCTGCAGTGCAAGTAGACCTATGCATTATTGCATTTAATGTTAAGCAAAGGTTAATGTTGGAAATATATTTCATAAAAAGCGTTGCGATTTTAGAGTATAGGCCTATATGGCGAGGTCATATCATTCATGATGCAGACCCAATGATAATAATACAATGTTGACAATCCAGTCCATACAAATACGTAGCAGCCTAAATGTATATTTCGGAAATAATATTTTTTTCCCTGCATTAAAACACTGATGTTTGATTTAGTTTTTTAGATTGGCAGACGTGTTTTGGGTCCATATAAGGCTATGTCACTTCGTGAATGGTCTGAGGGCAACATAGATGGGATCTTCATTAATGAGGAAATATGAAGACATTGGGTTGCAACCTTGAAAGGACTTCTAAAATTTTTGGCACAGGCCAATATATAAACGTTTGCCATTCCTAAACGGTTGGGGAGCTTGTTGTGTGTTGATTATTTCGTGAAAATGCCCCCAGAATTGCCTGATATTCTAGATTGAGTAATCTAAGTAAAACTCATACTAGCGATTTATGATAGGGAATTGTCAGTATTGCGCCATAACGCCATAACGCCAAATACCCGAGTCAAGGTCATGAACCTTTAAGCCCCCTCTAAAGAGCACGATCCTTCACAATACTGGCGCAGCACACCTCTGAGCAATTGATCCACAAGAAGGCGCTGTTTGCCCAAGCAAGGAAAATAAATACCGGGTAGTAGACAATATGTAGGTCTATCTATACCCACACAAAACACCTCATTTGAACCGTTTAGCATGCTACTTAGCTTGTCCCCCTTCTATCCTACTGTACAGTATATGTTCATGTCAAAAGTAGTAATATAATGGCATCCCACAAATATTAAGTGCAATTCCAAGAGAATATATATTGGAAGGAATGTAATCTTTATTTAATTTTACTATACAAAATACATTTAATATCAAACAAATAAAGGCATGAAGCTATAGTACAGTGCACTAGGTCAAAACGTTTAAAGTCCAAACTACATTATATTTCATATACAATATTAAGTTCTTACTGCCCTTGAAACACACACACACACACACACGCACACGCATGCACACGCTCACACACAGGGTAAGAGAAAGACAGTGTGAGCAGCATCAGCTCTTTGGTGGTATGAAAGCATGACAATCATCTCATCTTCTGGAGCCCAAAGGTAAGGTTGAACAATATTGGGGGGAAAAATTGGCATTGCAATATAAAAAAAAAGAAGTATTACAATATAAAAAAGCAGGAATTACATAATTTCACTCAATGTATTTATGATTAGAAATAGTTTAGAGGGGCAAAAAAGGCAGTTGTTCAATACTTTGATTGACTCAACCTCTGTGGATGCATAATGTGCATGTAAGACCATGATATCAAGAAGTCATTAAATTGTTATTTATCAGATGGACTGTAATGTTTTTCTTCCAGATTAGTCATGAAAAATGTGAACCTTGCTAGTTTTAATTTTCTAGCAAGAAGTAGAAATGTTTTCGTACAATGTGACTGACTGGAACAATTTGCCTTAACTATCCTTTGCAATGTCCTAGTGATGACATTGTGATGTCGTTGCTGAAATGATATTGTCCTGCTTTACACAAAGGCATTTATGGTCCATCTTTAACGCAACACTTTGGTTTTAAGTTAGCCATGTCAACCTTAGTAATAAGCCTTCGAAGACCAGATGGACGGAGGGAGAAAAAAGAGAGAGAGAGAGACAGGGTGAGAGTGAGAGAGAGTGAGAGAGAGAGAAAGAGAGAGAGAGAGAGAGAGAAAGAGAGAGAGAGAAGGCAGAAAGGAACTGAAGACATGAAAAGAAGGCAGGGATTGAGGAATGATGCAGGAGAACTAACTGAGAAGTAACACAAGAGTGAGGAGGAATCTGTCAACTGGCGCTCAAATGTACAAAATATTTCCATGGTGACACGGAAGCCCTAACACTCCGGGGCTGACTAGACTAGCCAATAGGACTCCATTCGGGACTGTGATTGTGTCAACGGCGTCAGGACTAAAATAGAACTCTGGGCACAGTGCTGGGTCAATACATGATTATGAAATGATGCTAGAGTGCTTCACACACAAGAAAAATAAATGAATAAATACGCTGGTTGCGTCACTCATGTCTGTTGTCAAGGAAATGACAGTCTTCATGAAGGCGTACAGGCCTAACAAACGCAGGCCAGTTCCTAAGCGCAAACCCCCACGCTGTTGTCACATTGGATTAAAAGCAGAACAGTGACTCTCTCGCCAGTAAACCACCTCTGGGAGATGCGGCCCACTCTAGATAACAACGGGACTGCAAAGGCTGTCTATAAAGATCCCATAAAGATGTGTTAAGAGCCAGCATGTGCAGGCAGCGCTGCACTTCACTAACAGGCCCACAATATGCAGAGATGGAGGGATAGATATGAGGAGGAGGAAGAGGAGGAGAGGGAAGAGGTCTAAAGGGAGAGCGTGGACGGATGGATTAAATATTTCAAAGCCTGGGGCGGTGGTTTGGAGTGAACATCAGAGTGGTGAGATGGCAGCGTGAGGTATAAAGGAGTTGAGTAGGGGGGCTTGGAGTGCTCTCTCTGTGTGTGTGTGTGTGTGTGTGTGTGTGTGTGTGTGTGTGTGTGTGTGTGTGTGTGTGTGTGTGTGTGTGTGTGTGTGTGTCCAACAGCCTCAATGGAAGGAGAATCCAGAGGCCGGTAGGCCTCCACACCATTGGCTGATAAACGTCAGGACATCCTGGCATTCAGGGCTGTGAGTGGTCTGTAAGAGGTAGAGGGACATTAGCAACAACAAATCACAAAACACACTCAGGGAAACATAGTATGCTGCTTGTGTGGTGCAGATAAGAGTGTATTTTGCATGTGCGAGCATATGTGTGTGTGTGTGTGTGTGTGTGTGTGTGTCTACTCTATTTGGGAACTAGGAGGGCTGAGTGTAGTCTACTTTGCTAATCACACCTGTGAAATGGGGACGACTCCATGCTGTGTGAGGATGAGATAAAGTGAACCATCATTAATTAGCCAGGGCTCAAAAGATTCATATTCTTTCACAGCATATCAAACCTGGGTTGTGAACGCGTGTGTGTGTGTGTGTGTGTGTGTGTGTGTGTGTGTGTGTGTGTGTGTGTGTGTGTGTGTGTGTGTGTGTGTGTGTGTGTGCGCGTGCGTGCGTGCGTTTGGGAGGGAGGGGCAGTATGATCAAAGGTGTGGATCAATTATGAATCAAACATGGTCTGTGCTTCATGCTGTTCTGTGCGGAGGCTGGGAACGCTGTATGTGAATCTTCCTCACTCTATTCAAATCCTCATGGGCCCCCGCTAATACACCCCAAAATTCTCCTTCACAGCACAGTTCACGTTAATTGCAGTTTGCCCGCTTACGTTCTTTTCTTTTTAACTGAAAGCTAAGCTTTACACAGTTGTTTGTGTTAAGTTGATAACTTCTCAATGTCCTTTGAGGTCATTGAACTCCATTAAAACCCCATTGCTTAATTAAGAAAAATAAAATCAGGTTGGAACTATAAGTAGCTTAAGGGAATTTAAGCTTTTTAAAGGGAACTTCTTAACAATTTTTTTTTTTAATCCTATTTTTCCTAAGCATTGCAAAAGTTAAAATGTAATCAATGCTTCAATTTAGAGTGGCGAGTTTTATTTTATGTACTTGCTAGCCTTCAAGTAAGTTATTTTCAAATCTGGCGTGCTCTTTCTGGAACACTACATGTCTGTAATTAAAATATTTCAACACATCACTTTATCATGTCACTTTTGTGTTTTGTGTTTTAAAATGTTTTCCCAAATGTAGTCATGCCAATTCCCCTATGTGTATAGTCCGTTTCACTGCTGACTCCTACTGTTTGGTCTGGGGATGATGTAGATAACCACCTCCTCCGATACACACAAGGGTCGCCAGCTGCTTCTTTTCACCCTACGGTCACCGGAACGGTTGGTACAACAACCTAGTCAGACTCTTTTTTCCCCCGCGGAACGCTCGGTAATTACAGTATAGCCGGTAGAAACTAGTTAGGCAAAAGTGGACGACGGAGGCGCGCCGTCTGAAGCGGACTTGAGCCATGAGAGGCACCGCCGAGCAAGCTCAAGCGAGTAAGTCGCCGTGCCGGACGTTGTGAAGTCCGCTTCAGCCGACTCATCGCCGTTCCGAGTTACAGATAGGGACAGAATCGAGGGGGTTCGACTGGGACCGACCATTCCGAGGTCGCCGGATTTGACCGGGTCCGACTAGGTTGTTTTACCGACCGTTCTTGTACACCACCTGACAGTGAGGAGTTTCACTAGGAGGATGTAAGGCATGTGGAGGAACACGCTATGCCTTCCAGTTCTGCTCCCTGCTGAATAAGCACCCTGACCACCCTGTAGGGGTTTTGCATCGTTTACTGGCAAATATGTAATTTGATGTGTTTGCCAGGAACTCCTGAATATTATGATCCACAGAACTAATTTACAAGCTGTTCAGTCTCTTATAGATGCTTGTTAGGTAACTTACATGACAATACATTTAAGATGTAAAAGGTGATTGTTCTGTCAGTGTACAAAGTGTGGCTGTCATTCATTGGTAATAGACCAACTACTGTAAGGGTCTCTGAATACGTTTCCACACTAGAGTTCTGCCTACAGAAAATGTGACTACATTGTCCAAGAAATAAGAGCTTAACTCTCCTTTCCTTTGTGGGGAAAAAGGTCTGTCTGTCTGTCTCACCTTAGTGGCCATGAGGAACTTGTTCCAGTCGTCCTTATTGGCCGCCTTCCCTGGGGTTTTGAACTCCATTTTGTTTCTCAACACAGGGTAGCCTGGGGTGAACATAGCAAGAACAAACAGGTCCACAATTACCATGTGTGTCTGCTGAAAATCAGAGGCAGGAAAATTAACACCAGCACTACTTAATTCTTACCTCCCTGAAAAAAATAGTATTGTGTCTTTTAAAGACAAAATGTTGAGAGTGTGTGTGTGTGTGTGTGTGTGTGTGTGATGTACCAGTGATGACACAGGGCAGAGAGCGGATGCCACTGTTGGCAGCTATCAGCGATGCCTCGTATGTGTCTCTCTCATCGCGTGGCAGAACCTGCTCCACTCGCTGATCCATGGATACGGTCAACACCCAGTCACGGATCTCCTCACGCTGGCTTTCCTGACGCACGCGCGCGCACACGCACGCACACGCACGCACACGCACACGCACACACACACACACACACACACACACACACACACACACACACACACACACACACACACACACACACACACACACACACACACACACCCCTTCAAGCTGGTCTCCCATGCTGAATAACAGAATATTTATCTCCAGTATGATCGTTGCTAGTCACTGAGGGTTGCACTGTGTGGTTTCACAAATGTCAACGAGGTCATCGTGACCTCGTTGACATTTGTTGTCTGCCTTTGAAAATAACATGTCTCCACCAAAAATACATAGTAAAAAAAAAAGTACACAGGAGCTGAGATACAGCAAGTTAACCAGGAAGTGAATAGGCAGTAAATCTTCGGATCGCGTTATCTCTGGTTCTGTGTGAAAAAACAAAAAAAATTGCCCAAGTCATCTTTTGACTTAGGAGATAATTTTGCTTAAGTCATATTTATCTGCCTTTATTTATATCTGCCTAACTCTACTCTCCTAGCACTGCTGATTCATCCTGCCTTATAGCCTATGTCCTCAGCCTATCAGAATGCTTTGACTTAGGCAGATAGTGATTTTAGAAAGTAACAAGCATTCTGATAGGCTGAGGACATAGGCAATAAGGAAGTGTTAGGAGATTAGAGATAGGCTGACATCACAATTTGGCCAAAATATGACATAGTCAATTATGCTATGAGGCCAACGGTTGGGAATGAATGGGGTCAACAGAGGTAGGCATCTTACGGTGACATGGAGCTTGGAGGGCACAGGGACCTCAAAGGGGATATCTGTGTCCTGGAAATCTGAGTGGTCCAGGGCGTCCAAGTTGCCCTCGTCAATACCCTGGAGACACACACACACACACACACACACACACACACACACACACACACACACACACACACACACACACACACACACACACACACACACACACACACACACACACACACACACACACGCGGTCCATAGGTATGATTCCGTTTAAAAAAAACATGTAATACTGGAGGCTCCCCTTCTGAGGTAAGCCTTGATTGGCTAACTCACGTCTGACAGATCTAGGAAGTGGTTGAGGAAGATGAACGCCATGTTCTCCCAGCCGATCGCCTGTGAGGTGATGGAGAAGCAGAAAAAGACACATTTCCACTGAGGACACCACGTGCTATCTTGGGCACTCCAGTCGTAGCAAAATAAAACACGAAATATATGAAAATAGTGCAACTGTAGAAATGTGTAACACACACGGACTACCTCCCAACAAGTGTGTGTGTGTGTGTGTGTGTGTGTGTGTGTGTGTGTGTGTGTGTGCACACGCTCGTGTGTGTGTGTGTGTGTGTGTGTGTGTGTGTGGGGGTGTGTGTGGGTGTGTGTGCTCGCTCGCGCGTGCGTGTGTGTGTCAAGGGTTACGGGTGGGTGTGGGATGCAGGATGTGCTAATAAGGACACTTGTAGTTTGCGCTTCCTTGGTTCAAAATTCACTGACACAATACACTGGGGTTTACTGATCAAGTGAGGAAAATCTAAAGCTCCCAGTTCAACAACCATATGAGTAGCCAAATAAAGAGTACAAAGCTCCTTGCACACAGTCTGTTTCATTTACACTGGGGAAAAAGTTTCTCAGAACTCAAATCTGATGTCAAGAGACGTTTTACATGTCAGAGATGCACAGACACTTTTAACATGCAGCATGTTCAATGCAAAACATAAAAAAACAAAAATCCCACTCAGTTTGGTTCACAATGACTCTGAAATGAAGTTTCCGATTCTATAAGAACTGGATCAGAATATTAAGTTTGATACTTGCTTCGGCTGAGAACTTTTCATCGCAAGCGTGATAGTCGGACATCACTAAGAAAGAAATTGCTCTCAGTTTTGTATGCTGAAAAACAAAAAGACACTCTAGTCTATAGTACCCCTGTGGACTTACCCTGCAGGCCATGCCAGCTTCGTAGAAGGCCTTATCGGCTGGAACCACTTCTGTGTGCCGCAGCAGAGCGACCGACAGCTTGGTAGAGATGCTCACCTGCAAACACGGGAGTAAATCTGACGTTAGCCAAGTGCTCAAAGAAAACCCCACCAATTACATTTATATAAGGGTACGTGGGTGGACACATGGATATAGTATGTATGCTTTGTAAGAAGACATGCAGTACTTACACATGATTGTTTCCTGCAATCATGTGACACTACACGCTAGATATTGTAAATATGATAGGGTTTCTTACTAAATTTAAGCAGTGTGTCTGCATGCATGTTGTTCACATACCAGCTGGTCCACTCCTTTGGCAGCCGACCGCGTCGCACAGTAGTGAGCAACCAGCAGCATCTCTTCAAACTCCTCTTGGGCTGGAGAGTTCGCTTCAGCAGACTTAGACAGGTTGTCACACTGGAGAGTATGAGAACAAAAAAATAAACCCACATTCAAAATGTCCCTAACCTGTACATGTTTCACAATCTTAGCAAGGCAGTGGTATGTAGAGGTTAGAGAATATAGGTGAATTAAAGTATGTGTCTGGGAAAATGTGGGCATGGAAAGTGAAGGAGAAACTGCTGGCATGGGGTAACTTTCAGGTGTCCATGTGTAGCTTTCAACCTTTGCTCTCAGTAAAATCCTCAGTTTTTAATGTTAATCCTAAGTGTTAATTTAGACAAACAGTTAAAAAGCGGAACCGAATGTACAATCCTGTACAAATTATTTGTCTCCCTTTAAACTCTCTCTACACAGATAAATGTGTAAAATAGTGTTAAAGGGACATTTTGCAGATTTTTAACTTACATACATGCATACAGTACAGTATATAGATTCCCAGACCCAGTGACATTAACATTTCACAGAGAAATACACAGAAGACATACTAACTATAATTCTTTACACCTAATATTATTGATCTCCTCACATGGGGCGAAGTTTCCTTTTAAAGGATCTACACCATGAATTAAAAAATAATAATAATATTCAATATCATATTGTTTATGTCCCTCAAACGTCTTTCAAAAGGTTTGAGCCTAAATCAAGCCTCAGATATACTCATTCCAACTAACTTCTCTCTGGCTTATAAAGCACTTTCACCTGCAATACCACATTGTCCTGTTTGGCACAGGGCGCTATTGAGCCAGTTTGTATGCATGTTATCTCCTGGTCCTGTGTGGAAAAAGTAAAAAAAAAACAATATTGTACCGAACGTGACGTCACGTTCGGGTGAAAATCAGTTTGGTCTGCTTTGAGACCAATTTACATAAAACCCCGGATATACTGTGAAAGCCTGAGTGTTCAAACTGGGGTGTTTTTTGGGATAGAAGAGAGGTAGGGAATACCAAAAACACACAAAAAAGAAGGACAAGTTAAAATTCATGATGTAGGCCCTTTAATTTAACTCGGAAAGTGTCAAAATGGAGCCACACGCTGTGGTAATCTATTGATGCTCCAGTGTCTTTTTTTTTTTACCAGAAGCAGCAGCACATTGCGGAGGTCGGCCCACATGCGGTACGACTCGGCAGCATCAGTCCCCAACAGGTTGAGCAAGTCCATGAACAGACGCTTGTATATGTTGAAGTTCTGACGAGAGAGACGAGTACACAGTAAAATCCTCAGTGTTCATTTAACTGGATTTGGTTACATTTGTGTACTCTCTGAATTACAAATTAATATAGTATGTATACTCTCTATAGTATGAATAGTATGTATACTCTCTATAGTATGTATACTCTCTGAGTTACAAATGGATAAAATAACACTATGATGTGTAGAGGACACATTTCATGGTGAGATAAAACCCATCCCAGTTGTGATAACTGGGTCAGTAGGCAGGAATAGGATATAGACAGAACGACCAATTACTGACAGATTAAAGATTTGTAAATCAAACAAGCAACAAAATGAAATGTATTATCTAAAATGATTTAATATATATAGACTCTATGGACCTTTGATAATGATATGCTATGGTGTAAGTCAGAGGTATGTGCGATTGAAGTCTTAATTCATCTGATTAATGGAACACATGTTCTATTCTATTCATTTCTATTATCAATAATGGATTAATTTAAGGTGCCATTTAATAATAATAATAACAATGCATTTTATTTATCATGCACTTTACATTTGAAACAAATCTACTTTACATGAATTTTACTTTCAAAATGTCTTTTGAATAATTAAATTGAGCATGAATTGACTGAATTTGTCAGTGGTTCAAAAATTGCAGAAACAAAACATGTAGCGTCACCTTTAGAAACTAAAAGAGCAATTTAACTCATTAAGACAGGGAACATCAGACAGGACACATCTGTGTCATGTTAAGATTTCTTTGGCATTTATTTTTTTTAATCTAGATTTTCTTACAAGAAATCTTAAAATGACACAGATGCGTTGCCGGTCTTCATGGATTAAGAGACGACAGTGGAGTAAATGTGCGTGTGTGC
>NC_139953.1:29571768-29584268 GCF_963454915.1 Gymnoscopelus microlampas
CGGCGGTTAGCCGCTGTGAAGTGCGTCGGCCAAAGTTTCTGCTCTGAATAATGAAATGAGAAATATGAGAAAATTAATGCTGCTGTGCTCCTCTGTGTCCGAGCTGCAATTAAGGTTGGACTTAACATGCACACTAACACACACCCGTGCACCCACACACACACACACAAATGCATGCACGCAAGTGCATACTGGCAATGCATACATCACACGCATAAACACAACGCATACAGATAGACAGATGCACCTCCAAAGCAGATTGAGCTAAGAGAATACAATATGAAGCCCAGTAATCAAAATAGGCAATGTTACAAAATAATAATAACAGCTGACGCTTGAGGAGAGTGAAAAAAAAGACAAAGTTAGGAGGAGATAGAGAGAGATAAGAGAGAGTGAGGGGAAAAAACAACGTTCTCTTTTTGCTCTCCCTGTTGTAGAGGAAAGAGCTGGCTCGGTTGGTTAGTGGTATATGGGAAGAGATCTGACAGAAAAATAAATTCCCTCTCTCTGTCCACACAAACACAATGAAATCTTGAAAATAACAGGCAAAGGAAACAGCAAAACATCATTCTCTTTGACCATATAATATACTGTATATTCTTTGGGCTGCACTAGCGGCCAGGTCTTTACTGGGGTATTGTTTTCATGTAAGCTAAGGCTCGATAGCCTTCATATTAAAAAAAATCCAATCAGATAATCCGTTCATTTCCTCAGCCCTGTACAATGATTTCTGCTGAATTAATGTAAATGCACAATCTAAAAGAAGCACTGTTCCCAGACAAGGAAAAAAGCAAAATTCACACACAATTTCACAAAAAAAACAGAACACACCCAAAATACAAGGTGATTCTGTTTAAAGGTAGTCAAAGACACTCCCCTAGCTGCACCGTGTGATATTTTTGATAGTCACAACGAGGTCGGAAAATAATAAACGCTGTTTTCGCTGACATAACAAAAATATCACTATGTTCAGTACAAGTGTTGACTTTCCATGTCCTTCCTCTCTACAGCATGCTCCTCCAAAAGCTTTGGGCTTCGCTTCCAGATCTTGGCACCTCCATAGCTGCTCACCTCCTCCTATACCCATGTTTCCCACTATGGTGGATTAGCTAGCGCAGGATGACCGCTATAGTGGCTACGTTTGTCTTGCTCTGTTGGGCACATATGAGGGGAGAGCTGGCATGTTTTTACATACAACAAGGTAATTCCCCTATACAGAGGCAGCATTATTGCACAATATTATGTCAACCACATGAACCCTTGTGTCACAATTCTGGGCATGTCATAATATTCTATAACATTCTGCGGAAATAGGTGAAGAGATTTGTTGTAGAGGGATAAAAGAAGGGGAACAATAGAGAGCGTGGGGACCACAGTCAACAACGTAGAGTGGTTAAATGTCTGTCATTTCAGTATGTCTATGCCATGTATTGTGTTTACGACACCATTTATTTTTTCTTTTACTGCCGTCCTGGCTATTCCAGTTACCTTATAGTACTTGACAGCAAGTTCAGGTCTCTGGGCACGAAGCAGGAAGGCCTCAGCCTTCTGGAAGTCCTTCTGTTCAAAGCACAGCTTGGCCTGGCCGACCAGGACCTCACACACGCTGTCTGGGTCGTGACTCTCTGCCACGCGCTGGGCGCTGGCCCAGTCCTGGTTGTGCACATACCTGGGACACAAATACATGCATGTGGAAAACATGCAGGAGTTCACAAACACACAGAAAAAAAAACAATATTAGACCTCTTGTCCATACTTTTTTTCAAGAACGATTTGCAGATACAAGCAATCCACATTTAGACTTTAAATAATTTACATTTATATTAAGTCTTTAAAAAATACCTTCTATTTTTGATTCTCTGCCACAGCAATATTCATGGCAAATGAAGCATTCATACTGTACGTGAGTTTGTTAGCCTGAAGCCTCTCTCTCTCTCTCTCTCTCTCTCTCTCTCTCTCTCTCTCTCTCTCTCTCTCTCTCTCTCTCTCTCTCTCTCTCTCTCTCTCTCTCTCTCTCTCTCTCTCTCTCTCTCTCTCTCTCTCTCTCTCTCTCTCTCTCTCTCTCTCTCTCTCTCTCTCTCTCTCTCTCTCTCTCTCTCTCTCTCTCTCTCTCTCTCTCTCTCTCCCTCCCTCGAGTAAAGACTCCATTCCACACTCTCTGCTCCTCCGTCAGTGCAGCCATCTTGAGATCAAACACTCACCCGTTGACACCCAGTCCCCTGCACCCCCCTTCTGCTCCCCTACAACCACAACAAATCTGACACACACCCACCCACACACACAATGAACCGGGCGGCTGGTGTGTGTGGAAGAGAGAAATGTTACATGTATATGTGCATGAAGAGGCTGTTTGTGTGCGTGTGCGTGTGTGTGTGTAGAATCACATTGACTAAGCTATTGTCACCAGTGGCTGCCAGTGCTCTTGAAGTCTTAAGTCTGACTCCTAATACACAGTATATATATACAATTTCCTTTTAACATGGTTAAATAGTAAAAACTCACTCAATCCATCATGTATGGATTGGCATGTTCAGTGTACCTTCTATGTCAGTGGTTCTCAACCTGTGGGTCAGGACCCCCAGGGGTTCCCCACATGATTTTGGGGGGTCCCCAGATGACAGTTAAGAGACAATTTAAGGACTATTAAGACCTTTAAGACCATTACTGCATCAAAAGTAATCAACATACTGTGTCCTATAAAATGGTCAAACATTGGCCAAATTGTCAAATAATATAAGAAAGAGGCAAACATTTTGAAAATATATCTGATCTACAAGCTTTTGAGCTTTTTTTCCGGCTATTTGCACAATATTTATCTGTGGAACTGAGTCAAACAAAATGTAATGCCTCAACTCTATAATTCCAAGTGCTTGTCAGTGTGGGGGGTCCCCAGTTCAAATATCATTATTCTGGGGGACTCGACCTGAAAACGTTGAGAACCACTGCTCTATGTCACTGCTGACACAATATAAAATGATAGGAAGAATAGACTGTGAGCTGCCAACTGACACAGAGACAGACTGGTGGCATCATTAGTGAGTATACCTACAGTAGCTGGCTTGTGTATCTGTGTTGTCCCAATTAGGAGGATCCAATTACAATTTTCAAACTTCTGAGAAAAATCCTTCCCATTATACTTGTTTGGAGGAACATAGCAGGCCACCTTTGATGTTTAGTTTCAGGAGTCTTATATGTATAGTATGCATTGCACTGGGCAATATACCAATATTATATCCATATTGTGATATGAGACTAGATATCATCAGGGATTTGGATATTGTAATAAGTTTCGTGAGATGATAAAAGTGTTGTCCTTTCCTGGTTTTAATCACTTAAAGGGTAAGACCACTTTGGTAGAGGTTTGGGTTGTGTAGTTACCTTGCCATGATGTAACTCCAAAGGTGGCCAAGAAATAAAAAATAATTGCTCCATTGATTAGAAATTGATAATTCAAAATTTGCTCCTCATTGACTTACATTGTACGGTAAAACAGCTCTCAAAGTCACTCTTTTAGCACATAAATGAACCCAAACGTAGCTGATTCAGACAATATAGAGCATCACCAAACCCAGTACTGTTTGTTTTTTTAATAAAAATGTCAACTTCCTGTTGATTTTACTATTTGAAGATCTGGATCCGGATCCGCCGATCCAGTCCGGGTTTTCTACTTATACCCAGGGGGCAAAACCCACATTTTTTTAGGGTGCTGCATTTGCCCTGCCATAAAAGGTTGGCCACCAGAAATAATATCTATGACCCTCTAGGATCACAATCTATATGGACAACCCGGTCAATTTTTTGCTGGAAATCCAATATGGCCGCCTCAATATTGGCCCCTATCAGAAAATAGCTTTGGCGATAACTTTTGAACCAGATGGGCTAGAAATGCAAACTTGGTGTCTATTTCGTGGTTTCAGAGCATGGGAAACTCAATGGAATACTTATCTTTATGATTAGGTGTGTCTGGACCTTTACTTTGCATATTTCCAAGATGGACGCCACCCAAAAATTAGTTTTACTATGACTTTTACAGTGACAGCTAACTGTTATGGCAAAAAGTCTGCTTTTTAAGCAATATGAACACATTTGGTCAGTTTCAGCTTTCATTTCTATGTTGTCAATATGGCTGCAGTCATAAATAATGTATGGTATTAAATTTTTGCTCAGATTCTATCTATAGTTGTGGGGATGATTGCAGAGAAAAATCTGAGAAAAAGCCCACAATTTATCTTATGTATCATTTTAATAAACTAACTACAATATAAACAGACACATGCACACTCCAAGACTTGCCAAAAACTTCAACTTTAGGGCTATACAAATTAACATAGTGGTATATGCATTCAAGTAACATAATAAAATATAGACTACTTAGTGACAAACAGAGTAAAAGCGAGTTGAGGTTGCCTACAAAAGGTTCATTTTGACCTCTATGGTGCTGTCTTGCCTGCTTCTAAAGCCAATGATACTATGGTACAATGCTATTCACTGTCACTGTTGTCACGTGTTGCACTCTGCATCATGTCTCCAGTCCCTGGCAACGGCATCCTAAGTAGCATGGAATTTCCAACCAACTGCAGTCCTCTGGGCAACCTTCCTGGAGATGTCAGATATTCTCCAAAGGTTTATCTACTACGATCGGGAAGGTGACTGGACAGGACATCTCTGTGAATCAGCAAGAACGATACCCTACCTCACTGCAGCAGGCCACTACAAGTACGGGCAGCAATCTTTACCTCTGTATTTGGCTGAGATGAAGAAACTACCAGAAACAGCTTCAGAGGTACATGAAGCACTGATGGCAGGTGTATTTGTTGGCAGACGAGCAGATGGCAGCCACAACAGTGTTGCTCTTGACATGCTACTGGAGCAGACCTATAATGCTGATGCCAAGGAAGCAAGCGGTCTGGATGGCATTACACTCAGCCCTGCTGCCCGGACAAAATGGGTCTACACAAAACCACTCACTGCAGCTGTCTCTGCAGAGCTCAAGTCTATGCTCCACCTCCACTCCTCCAACCCACACCATGAATCTGGTCAGAGTAGTGTAACCCGGGATGCAGAGATGGTAGTCAAGGTCATGGCAGCAGTGGAGACTAACCCATACAGTCATCATCCATGATCAACATATCTACAGGACAGTGTGCTGATTCCACAGTCAAGGACGACTTGATGAGTGTGAAAGAACTGGGTCTGAAGGCACTGTGTGAATCACTGTCCAGTGATCAGAAGAAGACAAGCATAATGAAGCTTAACACTTTCCACACTCAAAACACAAAATCCAAAAAAATCGAAGGCGAAAACCTCAGCACCTGGCAAGAGCAATGAAATTACTGCCCTCCTGCGCATGACCCAAATCATAGCCAGTGGTGGAGAACTCAACCTTGTTGACTTTATAGGCAACCACGAGTGCAGTGACTTCCCCCCTTCCCTCTTCCAGGAAGATGGCAGGATGAGAACAGGTACCAAGGCAAGCCTTGTGAAGGTCCTGAAAGAGGAGACCAAAGTTGCATGCATCCCTGACCTGCCTACAGAAGACAGAAAAACAGCAGTAGTTATTTATGCCATGTATGCCATACGAAGCATTTGGAACAATCGCTGAACGATACCAACATCTGCTGTTGAATGATGTGCCTGCTGGCACAGAGATCATTCACTTCTGTTGTGACCGGTACAGTGGACCTAGTCTTAAGACAGCTGAGCAAGAACACAGATATGCTCGACCAAAACCTTCCAAAGAATATGAAGTCAGTATGCATTACACAGCTCCAGATCCTCGGGAGTTTTTTTGCTGTGTCAGCTAACAAGGCAAACCTATTGAGTTTCCTCTGTGACGAATGGTGTGAAAATGAGAAAAGTCGGCCCTTGGTCCAACACATCTTTACCTGGGTGGGGGGTTTAAAGAAGAGACAATGAGTGTGGTGATCAAGGAGGGGTCTATTGAAGATGTCCCTGCACTAGAATCCACACAACAGGAGGCTGATACAAGAATAATACTCCACATCCTGTACAGTGTCCAGAATGACAAAGTTGACAGAGTTGTCATCCATGCCAAAGACACAGACATCATCATCATGTGCCTTTACTATAAAGCAACCCATCTCAGATGCCTTCCAGAGCTGTGGGTGAGAACAGAGAAAAATGCATACCTTCTTATCCATCAAATGGTATCAGCACTGGGGCTCGCACAGTGTCGTGCCCTGCCCTTTATCCATAGTTTAAGTGGCAGAGATACCACCAGCTATCCCTTCTTCACTAGGAAGAAGGCATGGTTCAAGGCCAGCATGTGTCTGGATCTCCCTGCACTTGAGGAGTTTGGTGAAAACTCTTCTGATTCCCTCTCAGATGACGTCATCAATCAGGCACGAGACCTCACAATTGCTGTATATACATCCAAAGCGGACCACCCGGAGGATTTTGACCTGAGTAAGCTTAGAGTGTACAAGTTCCTCAATAATAGATCAACCCTCTTAAAGCTGCTGCCGCCGACAGAGAATGCCTTTGACCTGCACCTCAGAAGAGCTGCTCTAGCAACCATAATAGATAAATGTGCACACATCGCCAAGCCGAATATTCCCTCTTTCGCAGAGTATGGATGGTCTCTCAGTGCTAGCAATGCAGTCCCCCTTGCATCTACATGCAGCTGTATCAAAGGCTGCCAGAAAAACTGTTCCTGTGCAAAGAAGGAAATTCCATGCTACTTAGGATGCCGTTGCCAGGGACTGGAGACACGATGCAGCGGGATCAGTGCAACACGTGACAACAGTGACAGTGAATAGCATTGTACCATAGTGTCATTGGCTTTAGAAGCAGGCAAGACAGCACCATAGAGGACAAAATGAACCTTTTGTAGGCAACCTCAACTCCGCTTTTACTCTGTTTGTCACTAAGTAGTCTATATTTTGTTATGTTACTTGAATGCATACCACTATGTTAATTTGTATAGCCCTAAAGTTGAAGTTTTTTGGCAAGTCTTGGAGTGTGCATGTGTCTGTTTATATTGTAGTTAGTTTATTAAAATGATACATAAGATACATTGAGGGTTTTTCTCAGATTTTTCTCTGCAATCATCCCCACAACTATAGATAGAATCTGCGCAAAAATGTAATACCATACATTATTTATGACTGCAGCCATATTGACAACATAGAAATGAAAGCTCAAACTGACCAAATGTGTTCATATTGCTTAAAAAGCAGACTTTTTGACATAACAGTTAGCTGTCACTGTAAAAGTCATAGTAAAACTCATTTTCGGGTGGCGTCCATCTTGGAAATATGCAAAGTAAAGGTCCAGACACACCTAATCATAAAGATAAGTATTCAATTGAGTTTCTCATGCTCTGAAACCATGAAATAGACACCAAGTTTGCATTTCTAGCCCATCTGGTTCAAAAGTTATCGCCAAAGCTATTTTCTGATAGGGGCCAATATTGAGGTGGCCATATTGGATTTCCAGCAAAAAATTGACCGGGTTGTCCATATAGGTTGTGATCCTACTGGGTCATAGATATTATTTCTGGTGGCCAACCTTTTATGGCAGGGCAAATGCAGGGGGGTACCCTTTGCCCCCTGGGTATTATTAAAAATGGCAAAATCAACAGGAAGTTGACATTTTTATTAAAAAAAAAAACAGTACTGGGTTTGGTGATGTTCTATATTGTCTGAATCAACTTTGTTTGCGTTGGTTTTTGTGCTAAAAGAGTGACTTTGAGAGCAGTTTTACCGTACAATGTAAGTCAATGAGGAGCATATTTTGAATTATCAATTTCTAATCAATGGAGCAATTATTTTTTATTTCTTGCCCACCTTTGGAGTTACATCATGGCAAGGTAACTACACAACCCAAACCTCTAACAAAGTGGTCTTGCCCTTTAAGGCCTATCGCAAAGCGTTGTGAGCTTGTAGATCAGCTATTTTAGCTATTTATCAATATTTCTGAAAGCTTTTAAATAAGATTTGATTTTGTCCATATAGCCCCAGCTGATGAGTTTGCACGACTCTTTTAGGTATAAATAATGGTCTTTTCTTATGATGTGATCAGCCAGACCACTTTGAATATATCATGCAAATGTTTAAAGCGATGTTGAACTTTGGTAGAACCATGCGTTGTATAGCATCTATATCATCTTTGCTTCTGTACTCTGTGATCAGGAACAGGAAGTACAGATTCCATTGACGGTTATTGTATAGTAAAGCAGGTATTGTATCAAAACAATGAAAAAAAAAGAAAAACAACTATAAGAAGAGCTTTTAAATGTTTTTTTGTAAATGAATGCCCTACTTCATCATCCAAGAGTGTCGCACAAAAGTAGTGAAAATAGCAGATCTACAAGCTCACAACGCATCGCAAGCAAAGCAAATTCTGCCATTGAGAGTGAACGGAATCACAGCTTCTGGTTAATCGATCATGGAGGACAATATTTGGACTTGCATTATGGCCAGGTACGGTAGCTATGCAAAGGCCATCACCCAGGTGCTGGACACACAGCGATGAACAGGAAAGAAATAAAGTCTGCAACACTGGTTATTCTCAGCTCCACTTGTTTATTGCTTCAATGTTTTTGAAGCAATAAACAATAGGTAGCTATGCATCCCAAGGTGCATCCCAAGGTTCTACCAAAGTTCAACATCCCTTTACTTTTGGTTCGGAAACCAAAAGTGGTTTGTGAGATGTTCTGAGAGGTTATCGACAAAGAAATATTGTGGTATTTAGTCATAAAGGTTTCTGACATTATGTCGAAAGTGAAACGCACTGTGGGGAAAAAAACAATATCAAAAAAGCGGTTGCAAAAATGCTGAGCCATTTCTGTCATTTATGTGTCGTGCTTCTAATTCCAGTAGCATGCTGAGTTGTGCTGATATTAGCGCTGTGGCTGAGCTAAACATGTTAGCGGACTCTGTCGTCATCATCATTACTTACATCAGCACAGCTTCTTTGGGCTTTGCCGCTTTGATGAACTCTGTCTCAGCCTCAGCGAACTTTCCCTGGGAAAAGGAAACATTGCAACCGATTCTGGATTAGCATCATACACCTGAGATGTACGGTTGCGTCTTGAAAAAAGGGAGGTAGATTTGGGCCTGCGAGAATCAACGAAAACACATGGAGAGCGACCGTAGTTGCTAATGAGGTTTTTGAAGTCTGACAGCTAGAGGATGTGCCGAGTTCACAAACAGAGGAAGAATAAAGGCTGTGGTTGGCAGAGAGTGAGACACAGATACACAACTAATTACTTCAACTAGAATGAAACATTATAAATAGTAGGTATCTCATGGGAGAGGGATTGTACCAATGCCATCATAAAGTTTGTCTCAGCTACAGTATAATTCATGTAATCAGGCACAAAATATGGCGCAAAACCACTATCTGCAAATAACTACCTTAATAATTATTTATCACATGGAAAAAGACAGAAATGATTCAAATGAACATGACTGTTTCTCTGCACCGAAGAGACTTTGGATCTGTAGTGGCTAATCACAGTTTGGATGTTACTTTTTAATTTCCCTAGATGGAGAGATCAGCTGTGTCAAGACGCAGGTGATAGCAAGTCAGCAGGAAAGGAATCGCAATTCTATTATAGTATGAACTGTTTAAATGAACTTGCTGAACTTCACCTTCACTCATTGAAGGTGATGATGTCATAAACAATGCCGTCGTGTCAATATTGCCTTTGTTGGTTTAGTAAGAATAACCCAGTTATTACAATTACCATATATATATAGAAGTAAGAATAACCCAGTTATCCTTACTTTTATATTAAGGTAATCGTCACGATAGAACCTCTTTCACAGGAGCCAATTTGACAGGCACTGTTAATGCAGCCTTAAGGTAATAATGTTAATTGTGGAAGCGTTTCATTTAGGTGTTTCTGTGTGCTATTAGGATGGCAACTGAACTGGAGTTGTTCTTGTTGGCCTGGCACACAGTAACACACTGTGGCGGCAATGGCTCAGGAGGTAGAGCGGCCATCTGGGAACCGGAAGGTTCCTGGTTTGATCCCTGGCTCCTCCTGATTTGTGTATGTCAAAGTGTCCTTGAGCAAGACACAGACTCTCTAATCTCGCAATCTCTCAGTGGTGCTGATCTCTGTCAGCACCACTGCCTTTAACATGTAGTGTTTGTTGTTAGTAGGAATAAACACAGAAGCACCCGGGAGGAAGTGGACTAAGAAAAGGGAGGAGCCAAACCAAGTTCCTGTTTCTTTGCTGGTGCTTTTGCATGTTTGCTTCCATCACCACCTCCATGTGTGAATGGGTGAATAAAATGTACACTGTAAAGCACTTAGTATAATGGTGCTATACAGAAGAAATACCAGAATAGACCATTTATTTTAAGTGAAACAGACCAATTATTACCTTCAGTGCGTTTACTTGTCGAAATGTCTACTGGGTCTATTGCTCAAAGATTATCCATGGGTGTGGTTTTCTTTTGAATCAATTGGGACATGTCCCAACCACTTTTACCAAGTAGTGGTTCAAGGACATACAGTTTCAACAAGCAGGAGGATGTACTGTAAGTACTGTAAGTTCAAATAGCATAATGTGTTCTGAGAATGTGGCATACCTCGTCCTCCATGAACATGGCATGTTTAAGATGAATTTCAGGGATCTTCTGTTTGCTGGACACCCGAGCCAGCTCATAGGCAAAGTCAAACGAACTGATTGAGAAGAGAGAGAGAGAGAGTCAGGGAGAGACGGAGAGAGAGAGAAGAGAGAGAGAGAGAGAGAGAGAGAGAGAGAGAGAGAGAGAGAGAGAGAGAGAGAGAGAGAGAGAGAGAGAGAGAGAGAGAGAGAGAGAGAGAGAGAGAGAGAGAGAGAGAGAGAGAGAGAGAGAGAGAGAGAGAGAGAGAGAGAGAGAGAGAGAGAGAGAGAGAGAGAGAGAGAGAGAGAGAGAGAGAGAGAGAGAGAGAGAGAGAGAGAGAGAGAGAGAGAGAGAGAGAGAGAGAGAGAGAGAGAGAGAGAGAGAGTGGCTATAAGAACACTTCTGGTCCACAGCAGATGAGTGTATTTCACATAAATGATAAGTGCATGGATAATTGCGTGCTTCACTTCTAGCGGAGGCTGTTTATCTAGTCAACACTACAGGAGATAAACTATCACTGAGATGTATGCAACTGTTTGTGTGTGTCTTTTCTGGCAAATTACAGTAGCAGGTGGTGCTTTAGCAGGAGATTGTGGGTGGTGTGAGTTGGAATAGAGTGGGTGAACAGGGAGGATTTTGGCAGAGGGCCATTGGGGCCATTTGGGTCGAGGTGAGATTGGGTGATGACATCAACTGGGTACACAGTGAGAAGACCAGCACAGGATCAGCATGACAATGTCATAAAATGCCACAGCAACGTTTGGCTACAGATGCTCAATTGGATGCGTGGGCATTAAAAAATACGCCATTACATCATTTTGGAGAGGATACTAGGCCTGTTGGCGACAGTGACACACGGTGCATTGCCGGCTACTCACCAGTTGTCTGAAGCAAAATCAATGGCATACTCCAGCAGGGCGAACTTGCTGAGCAGCTTGACGGCAGCCTCCCCGCCCAGGCTCTTGGCCCACAGGTAGGCAACCTGCTTCTGGGCACTGGCCCCTCCGTGGCTCTTAGCCACCTGACACACACACACACACACACAGGTTGGGGGAGAAGGACAGGAGGACATAGAACTGATTAATATGCAGGCATACATCATTTCTGTCTCACGTGGCCAACAACATCGGGGGCGGGGGGACAGGTTGCACAGAGAGAGAGAGAGAGAGAGAGAGAGAGAGAGAGACAGAGACAGAGACAGAGAGAGAGAGAGAGAGAGAGAGAGAGAGAGAGAGAGAGAGAGAGAGAGGAGAATAAGACAGGAAATGGAGAGATCTCCACAGAGAGATGACACAGATGGGGAAGCACAGAGGATCCTTATCTGGAGCTGCTGCATACTGTAACACATGGGCCGACAGAGGTTCAGACGTTCAATTTGGCAGGATTTGATAATAAAGTGCCAGTGTCTATAATGAAATAAAGTGGCTCTAATAACCTCTCAGCGTCTGTACTACCGGTGTCAGTGGGGTGGGGGCGACGGTGGGGAGAGTCATGTGCAAAGGCTTCATGTATTACTAGTGAACTACTGTATGGCGCTTTGTATGAATGAAATTCAATGACCTTCACTGTTCAGTGTGAAACCTGCACGCTATGCAGATGGCGGGGGCGGACAGACCACTTTGACAGTAGTGTGTGTCTGGTGGACGCTGAGCCCACCCTGGAGGGTCACATATTTGATGGCTGCGTGGTGGCACCCTGCGAGCTTTCCTGTTAATGACTGCTTTCACACACACTGACTGCATTGCCTATTCTAATAACCCGGTTTACAGGGTTTGATTTTTAACAAATATATTTTTTTTAATCCTGTGATGTGCTCTGCTGTATGCGGTGTAACATTTTTACAAAAAACAACAACAATGGAGGGAATCCAACTAAGCCTAAGGTTTTTTTAACCTATCTTCATGGGATTCTTCCTC
>NC_139953.1:29589268-29826768 GCF_963454915.1 Gymnoscopelus microlampas
CAATCTGCACAGTAAATCCTCAATGTTACGGGTCCATTTCGTTCCATTTGTACCAGCTCAGGGTTAAATTAACTTTTCTCATCATCCCCTCCCACCCTTCATCTACCTTACAATTTGAATCCACTGTCGAATGTTTGCGTGTGTGTATGTTCCATCACTGTTGCCAGATTGCGCGCGAGCAACAAGCAACCAGCTTGATGCAAAAACACCGCCCTGCGCACTGCGCATGCGTCGCCGCACTTTCCCCAACCAATTACACGCCACTTCACGCTTACAACTCCTGGACATGGCAACCCCGGCAACCCCGCCCCCCATCCAAATACTGTCTGTCTGACTCTTTGGGAGGGTTGAACGCAGCGCGCGCCGTCTCGCTGGGCTGAGCGTGCTGCTTCATCAATCTGTGCCGCACATTCTGCTCCTGCAAGAGCCTGTGTGAATACATAGATAGATGAACGGGTGAAATGTGTCCGTCTCTCAGTTTGCTTTCGTTTTCGGTTTGCGTCTGGAAACACTGTTGCTCTCGCTTTTGGTTTGCGTGTCCAAAACATCTACAGCCCACTTCACGAGAGCCTCGCGCCAGCGACTAGACGGAAGGGTCGCGTAGCGACCCGCACCTCTAGTTTCATACATCAGCACTTCAGTTACAGTGTTTGTTGTTTGCCGTTGTCGTTTTAGTGGAATAACTTTAAAAGTCCAAAAAGGTTTGTAAAACCATGGTTGCTCAAAAAAGTGCTCTAGAAAAATGGCCTCATTTCCCTATAGACTCTCATTATAATGCATGTAAAAACATAAAAAGTATAAAAATGTGTAAAAATAAAAGTACAAGCACACCATTCTGCGTAAAGCTGAACATGTTGAAATTTGAACGAAGTTTCTAGCACAAGTATGTGGAAGTAGTAGGAAGGATAAAAAAGTGTGCTAAAAAAAAAAGTGTGATAAAAAAGTGTGCTAGTTGTGGGCTCGCCGCAGCGAGCCCACAACTAGATTTAGTAATGGCAACCTGCCCTTACATCTACCTTTCACTAAACGGACTCAATGAGGCAGGAATTGTGGGGAGAGAGAAGGGGAGTGGAGATGATTAAACAAAAACATGATGGATTGACACTTCACTGTACTGGCTTAAAAATGTAAACCAGCTCAACTTTTGTCACTTGACGGGTAAGGCGTCAGTTTGTTGCTGGCTTCCATTGAAAATTACCTGTAGCCTGTTGCTTTGTCACCGCAAACGCAGAATTATAGTAAAGGGCAGGCAAGGGCCGGCTTTTTTTAAACTTGTTTTTGGGATGTTCACCTTTATTTCGATAGGACAGTGGAGACAGAGACAGGAAAGAGGGGAGAGAGTCGGGGAGTGACATGCAGCAAATGTGCCGCCAGGTTCGGGAATCGAACCCGGGACACACTGTCTGTGTCAAAGCCTATGTGGTAAGCGCCTTAACCACCTAGTCATCGGCGCCACCTGGCAACCGTGCTTTCTGATGTCTGTTCTGTTCTATCTTTTTCCCATCACATACAGTACATCCACCCATGTCTCACCTCATAATCCTGTAGGGAAGCGTAGTGCTGAGCTATCTTAAGGTAGTATTTCCCTGCTGATGTGTCGTCCTGCAACTCTAGGATGTGCAGAGCCTTCTTCCATTGCCGAGCTCCAATGGCCGCCTCAATGGCCTTTAAAGAGCAGCTAGCAGAGGAGAGGAGAGGAGAAGATGGTTGATATGTTAGTCCGAGGGTAAACTCAGGAGGCCGTGTGTGTGTGTGTGTGTGTGTGTGTGTGTGTGTGTGTGTGTGTGTGTGTGTGTGTGTGTGTGCGTGCCCTGGAGAGCTGAGCATTGCGGCTTAATGAACAACAGAGAAGCTCTCTATGTGATTAGCCTTTCAATTAGCTGTTTTAAATCACTTCATCAACCCAGTCACGTCTACCCTCACACCATACACTCTCTCCCTACAGTACATACTCTCACACCATACACTCTCTCCCTACAGTACATACTCTCACACCATGCACTCTCTCCCTACAGTACATACTCTCACACCATGCACTCTCTCCCTACAGTACATACTCTCACACCATGCACTCTCTCCCTACAGTACATACTCTCACACCATGCACTCTCTCCCTACATACTCTCACACTGTGCATTCTCTCCCAGCATGGTTACCTCGCTCCATCAAATTCCTAAGTAAATAAGCGACCCTCTATTTGCCCTGGGAGAGGATAGTAATTAAAGGACAGAGAGGCTGATACAGCAGTAGCTGACCAATTAGCACAAGCTAAAGTGCCACTGCATGCTTAACTGTCACTGTGAGTGACCACTGTGTCAGACAAACGGCAACCACCACGGTTGCGGCGTTGATCAAATGCTGTTCTCTTGTAGTAACTAAAAAAGGCTACTGGTATGTGATAAACAAATTGTCACCCGGACAGTCATTGCACCCTTTGAAGTTGACTTCAAAGTTTATATTGCTGGTACGGAAGTGGATAGTGTTTCATTCGGACGCCTTCAGCAATAGAATTTCTAAAAACCTAGCTATGATCTTTCATCTTCAAAAAAGCTAATGTTTGTCAGTGATTGATGGGAAGATCCACTTGTGTCCCTCCACCCCCACCTCTAACATCCTCTCTTCTAGCCCTCTATCCTCCTACAGTACTTAACACAATCCCTCTCTTTGAGAAAAGGTCATGGTCTGTATAGTGATTTTATGGTTGTCTATCTGTGCTGTACAGCTGTTGCTTCCCTCCTGCTTCCATCACTCCAGCCATCCCTCTCTCTGAACCCCCTCCCCACCCCAGCTCCACTATCCTTCTTTTTTCCATTCCACCACCTGTCTCCATCTCCCTTTTCCCTCTACCCCTTCCCCCCAGCAGGTACCCAGCCTCGATGAAGTGGTTGATGGCGGCGTCCATCTGTTTCTGTTGGACCAGATAGTCCCCCCAGGCCTCCTCCAATTTGACCACATCTGCAGGGAAGGCACTGCGAGCCAGCTCCACCGCTGAGGGGCACAGAGAGGAGACGTCAGGTCGTGCAGCGAGTGTGTCACATCCGTATACACAGCGCACCGACTTGGTTTAGTTCAAACTTAACAGCACTCAATAGTGGGTCAACAAACCAAATCATCAAATTTAAGCTCCATCCAAAGAAATCTAAAATGACAGATGCGTTCCCGGATTGAATGGGTAAAGTTAAAAATCATGGCTCCCGCTCCACCTAAATTCAAAAATGTTCTTAGCTAGCCTAGATGTTTCCCCTGGCTGGCCTTTCCCTATAGGGTTGAAAACTGTCCACTCCTTCGGTCAGCTTTGCTATGTCTCTAGTGAGTGTTTGTATCCCCATGTTATTACCAGGAAGTGTTCTAAAACGGTTTATTCTGATATTTCATATTTTGTATTGTTTGTTGCACTGTTGTTTGTCCAGTTGTTACGAGTTTTGAATGTTTAATGGACCACAATGGAAAAAAAAAGCCTTTGGCCTTTTGTCAATAAAATGAAACCATGAAAAAAAAAAAAATTAAGCTCCATGAAAAATGTTACATTCTGTATGTCTTCTTTTTTTCCAGGGATGCCAAGTCACATGAACATATTTTCTTTTAGGCTTCTTCTAGTACTAGCTTGAATGCTATCGGCATCCAGTACATCCTTATACGTTTGTATACCTTTCCTGAAGGCGTTTCCTTTACGGTAGCACTCCAGAGCACGCTGGTTGTTTCTGATGGTCTCATATAGATCTCCAGCCTGAAAGGAGTGGGGGAAGGGGGAGAGGGGTTGAGTTAGAAAAACACAAATCGCATTGCAGTCGAGGAACGGCACAAAGAAAAAACTTTTAAGTGCTCGACTTTTCCCCCCTCTACCGTGGGCCTGCCTGTGTTCTCACCTCAGATACACAAACACAGATGGTTGTTGGCAGCGAGAATAATAAAGTTCTTATGCAGATGGCTTGAGACTGAGACGTGGAGAGAAATGTGCACAGATGGAGAGATAGAGAGAGAGCGAGGGGCGGGTGGTAAGAAAAAGCGATCGAAAAAGGAGAAAAGAACGCTTGGTTCTCCCAGGCATCCTGCACAGACACAGCGACACCTCTACCAGCATCTGTTAGCAGACAGGAGGAAGGGGGGGGGGGGGACAGAGAGAGCGGAGAGCACATGAGGAAAGGAGGGAGGGAGAAAAGGTGGGGGGGGCAAGAAAAGAGAGAGGAGGGCGAGACGAGGACAGAAGGATGACGAAGGTAAAGTGGAGAACACGGAAAAGGACAAAAGAGTTGATGAAGGGCAGATAGGAGAGACAGAGTGAAGTAGAGAAAAGGGTGTGTGTGTGTGTGTGTGTGTGTGTGTGTGTGTGTGTGTGTGTGTGTGTGTGTGTGTGTGTGTGTGTGTGTGTGTGTGTGTGTGTGTGTGTGTGGTCAAACAGCCAAGACAGCTGTGCTGTGGACTTGACAGGAAGTGAGACGAACTGAGCCATCTCCATGTGTCCATGTAATTCGGGTGGAAAGCTTGTATGTCCAAAAACGTTACTTTTCAGGAAATAAGAAAAAGGAACCTGTGTTCCAATAGATCAAATTTAGTTATTTAGTCAAAAGCTCTTGTTAATACTTTTCCATTGGTAAAGTATCCTTAAAAAGTCTTCACTCGGTAGAACCAGTAGAAGCCCTTGAAGCATACCAATTTTTTTTTATTAATGGGACCATAATGTATTAAACGCATATCATGGTAATTGAAAAAATACTTTAAACTAGCGATTGAAAACATAACGTATTTATGAAAATGTTTACGGTAATAAAATCAAGTGCAAAGTCCGGCCCATTCACTTGAATGGGGTGAATCTGCTGGGCCATTAATGAGAATTGCAGGGGAAACAGCTCTTCCTTATTGGCCTCATTTCAAAAACCGGATGCTTGCCGCCTGCTCACAACGCATCGCAATGTTACACGTTGTGAGCTTGTAGATCGGCTAATTTAGCTACTTTTGCACAATACCGCCATACGACGAAGTATAAAATAGTGCATTCATTTATGATAAAAACATGAAATGTGGAGATTACAAGCTTCTGCCGGACAGTGACGGTGTGAATAATAAAGGACGAAAACTCAAGACCACACACCCTCTCGTAGAACTCTCCTTTGATGAGAGCGGCAGCGATGCGGCCGACAGCGTCGCTGTTGGCGGCCAGCTCTGGGCGGCTGATGGCCAGGCGGGCAGCCTTGGCGGGGAGGCCGGCCTTCAGGTAGAGGTTGACGGCCCCCTGGTAGTCGCCCTCCCCTTCCTTCAGCTCGCCGGCCCTCTCGTCCTGGCCCGTCTCTGTCAGCCACTGGTAGTAGCTCCGACGCAGACTGTCCAGCTCAGGGTGGCCCTGCATGCATAGTGGGGTGAGAGGCGGTTAGGCCCGGTGTGGTGGGTTGCAATATTTATGTTTTGTTTTAACCACTTTAAACTTTTGGCCATGTCATTATAGTAAAATAGCAGATCTACAAGCTTGCAGATCTGCTATTTTCTCTATTCGTCCTATGATCTAGGGATGGGACAATATGAAAATGACGATTATTGTGGAAAACATAATTGCGATTAACGATATTATCGCAATAATCAAAATATGCTTAAAACTTAAAATGTCACTTTTGTTAACCACCCCTCAGCATCCCTATTCTGGGGGACACGTTCACCAAAAATTGCACAACGCTTGTGAGCTTGTAGATCGGCTATTTTTGGAAGTTGTACTGAATTTGCAGCTCAACAAAAGCTAATTCATCTTAGTGTATGATGAAGGACAATTTTACTATAACATAAAATCTCTGATACAATTATTGTGAGCGTTTATTATCACGATAAACGATAATAACGATTATCGTCCCATACTAACTACTGTATGATGCAGTGTACACTATACTGATAAGCTTAGAGTTACATTTTATGAGAGACAGTGAAAAATAGGGTGGAGGGGGGTGACATGAATGAGACAAGTCAAGTGGAATAAAACATCCAGAATGTTTTGATTAGCTCTGTACACTCATGCAGTGTGTGCATGTAAAACAACCAGGACCCTGATGCCAATGTTTTTGGTTATTAGATATAATCATGTTGGTTTTCTCTTCTAATCACAACAGCAGAAGCGATGGAGAAACCATTTCTGACTTTTGCCTTGAAGGGCTACAGCAATGAAATAGCCCAATGAAATGAAACAGCCCTGGTATTGGTAATTAAACAATCAATCCCTGGAAAAGTAGGCCCAGTTCAAGCATATAGGAATAGCATCTCCTTCACAACTGTTGAAGGAAGAACCTTAGAGCGATATGAATGGGTCCAACACTTTTGAAAATTGTGCCGAGGATGAAACATTTACATAGCACAATGAAAGCAGCTCAAACTGTGAGGTTGCAAAGAAGCTGTTGCCATTGAGGCGTATTTTTCGTCAGAGGAATCAGGTGTAATAACGGAGTCGAACTCCCTGTGGATCGGTTAATCCATCTTTACCTTGGCTTCAGCCACAGCGATGCAGTTGTCCCACATATGCAGTTCCTGGTACATCTCAATCACCTCATCTATGGCATTCTGTAGGAGACGGCAACATGTGACAACATACACTGAAAAAGATGGATGCCTCAGTCAAATTAGTCTTGCGTAGCCAGATGATCGGAGATCTCCACCTATACGGATACGTCTGGTGATCTCTAAATCCAAGGCCATTCAATGAATTTAGATTTCCCCAGACATATTTGTAGGCAGAGATCCGATTGTCTCGCTATGTGAGACTACAGTTGAACTATCAGTCCATTTCTCACTGGGGAATTTACTGTGTAGTAATATGAGTGAGCCAATGTCTCTACATTGGAGTGTGTGACTGTGTGCAATACTGTATGTACCATACCTGCTCCAAGTAGTACATCTCTGCAAGTTTAAAGTTCTTGTCCAGCATGGCCAAACGGGCTTGGACCTGGAAGAATTCTGTTCCATCTCCTCCCTAGACAGAATACACACATGCACACGCGCGCGCACGTGCACACACACACACACACACACATGCGCGCGCACACACACACACACACACACACACACACACACACACACACACACACACACACACACACACACACACACACACACACACACACACACACACACACACACACACACACACACACACACACACACACACACACACACACAGGGGTAATTTAACCTTTCAGAAATATACAAATCTAATTCTAATCAAAATGAAAGCCAGACAATATTGCAGCTAGACTACAGCTAGATCACTAGTGTGTGTGTGTGTGTGTGTGTGTGTGTGTGTGTGTGTGTGTGTGTGTGTGTGTGTGTCATGACATGACTGTCAGGTGATATTCACTGTTACCTTTGTTAGAACAAAGAGAACAAGGCCAATCTGCCAGCTCAATACTACGAATACCAGAGACATTTACCTTTCTGTTCCAGCACCCTAATAGGTTGTTATATCGGCCACTGTGTTGTAAGTCTACCGTATTTGTATGTCAGCATGGATGGAGACAGTAGGGTACATACGGTTTCCTTTGATATCTTGTCAGCAATCAGGTTTGTTTCACTGAGGAAACGGACCGTAGAGACGTCCCCTAAGGCAGCAAAACACCTGAAAATGGAATGGGAAAGAAAGAAAAGGAAAGGAAGACAGGAAGAAAAAGAGAAAGAAAATAAATCGCTACATTTACGTAAACTGATCACAGATCAACCCAAACAAATATTGAATGTGAGAAAAAATTATTAGTTAAACCCGACACTTAATTAGCAGAGATAAATTACATATTTTGCATAATGAGGTACAGTACACTCCTACAGTGTATGAGTAGTCAAGTCATAAAAACAGCTAGTTGCTAACATTTAACCACATTATTAAATTGTCTTTCTCAGCAGTTGCATCAGAGTGCTGAGGAGATCATGGAGAAAAGGTTAAGCATCTCTCCCCATCTTCCTCACTTTACCCCCCACCCCGTGTCTCCCATTGTTTTTCATCTCTTCTCCCTCCTTCATTAACATTCTCCTCTCCGGACAACTTTTTCTTCTTTTTTTCTTATATATATATATATACCCTGATCTCATGATTCATGCAGATTAGGCTGGTACATTACGCACAGTGTCTGCATTATTAATAGCAAGTCGGAATGCAAATTGAAAAACGCCCAAATACAGAGAGAGTGCAACAGAAGAAGAAATGTGTAATAGGATGCTATAAAAACTGGCATAGGTGATAAATTTGGTGATCACAATAACCAGCTTAATTTATATTCCACTGCATGACGGTGTTGCTTGCCATAAAGAACTGGGGCCCAAACTTGTTGTTAAGTTGATTTTTTTTTCTTTTTCCGGCAAGCGACACCGGCATACTATGCCCGGGGTATAATATAGGCATAACAGAGGGCAGGAGCAATCCCTGCCAAACTACAGCTATATCACAGGAGAGACGCATCTCTTGAGATGCAATGTGTGTGTGTGTGTGTGTGTGTGTGTGTGTGTGTGTGTGTGTGTGTGTGTGTGTGTGTGTGTGTGTGTGTGTGTGTGTGTGTGTGTGTGTGTGTGTGTGCATGTGCGTGTGCATGGATTAAAGCAAAACAAAATATTATGATGTTTTAGTAATATTGTTCCTGCTGTTCTTCATACTGCCAACCAGGTGAAGAAATCACAGATTTAGGCTTTAACCTTTGCTTTTATATGAAATATCTGAGATTTGTTAGGATTTTATGGAAGATGATTCTGAACATATTGCTAGTTTGACCACTTCAAATACCCTAATCTTAAAATAATCTATCAAGAAGCTGGAGAGCTTGTAGATAGGCTATTTTCACTGCGCAACATGCTTCCGTAGAATACATGCTAGCTTGTGTGTTTGGACCTCTCAGCGATGTGTAGCTGGCGAGCCTCCAGGGAGAGTTTGCTGAGAGTTTTCCACATGGCCTCTGTCTCTGACGACATCTCCAGGGTCTCCAAGAATGCCGTAGCTCTGCACGCACACACACGCACACACACACACACACACACACACACACACACACACACACACACACACACACACACACGTAACAAGATAAGCCCCGAGGTGAGAAACAAAGAGGAAACAGAAACGAGCAGCAGTATTGTGTTTAGCAATTGCAGGGCACAGGTACACACACACACATACACTAATAGGACCAGAAATAAAACTAATCATCTGTGATCAGAACACCAGAAAAATGCAAATTAAATCTCTCTTCTGAAACGACATTACGGCAGCCAATAACGCTATTTCCAGAGCTGACCGGTGGAGAATTCACAGGTTCAACCCCTATAACAGTCCCTCAATGACCGGTGCCAAGTGTACCGTGATAAGTGTAAGACTGTGGTTGTACTGAGCAGTTCCTATATTTGTGTGTGTGTGTGTGTGTGTGTGTGTGTGTGTGTGTGTGTGTGTGTGTGTATGTCAGTGAAGCAGGACGTTGCTGAAAAAGAGCACTCGTGCTCAGCATACCTACAGTACCCTGGGTAAATACGGGTTAAAAATCCATTGCCCCTTTTACACTTCCAAAGCCCATTCGTTTTTTTTATGTAGGAAAACATAAACATAAAAAGTCTTGATGTGACAGATGCTGTATGTACTACTGACCTGTAGTAGTCGCCATCATCCACGGCAGTACCAAATTCTATGAGACCCTCGTCCAGCGTGTAGGTCACGGTGCTCACGCCCTCGGTCACAATCACTTCTGTCTTACCATCAGCCCTCTCCACTTCTACAACATCTCCCTGGATGGAACGAGAGAAAGAGGGAGAGAGGGAGGGAGGGACAGAGAGGAAACAAATAACAACATTTAAAATGAGTCAGTCTTAAAAAACTCAGTCTATAGAATATTACGTTAGATAAAGGTTACATTGAGATGGTTTCCTGGATTTAAAAATAAAATTTGCTCCTCAGAGCACAGGTCTCCGCCAGGGCAGTTAACTTATTGTTGGCCAGCAATGTTTCACAACAATCAGGCTGCGTTCATAATTTGCCACATTTTGTTCAAAACGGGCCACTCCTCCAAAGCCAATATTAGCCAATCAGGATGGAATATGAAATATCGGAAATATCCGTCTTGGTCACATGAGTATAGAGATAATGTGTACCGATTGGCGTGATGTTTGGACAAAACCTGTAGGAGTAATATTAAAAAATGTGTTTGGCAAATATCGGCCTCCTGTAACAGGCCGGTGGGGCATAGGTTTTTCCTTGGCCTCTAGGGAGTGCGCGTGCTGATAGTTATAGGTAAAAACGTGAATCAGTGCCACCATGAGGCCCAGTTCTAGAAAAAAATAGGATGACATTTCTTCCTTGGCTAGAGACACACACACAAAGACGGACGGACAGGGGTGAAAACACAGTCTCGGCCACGCCTTTGGCCTGGCGGAGACAATAATCATGGAAAACAAGTCAGGTCCGTCGACAGCGAGGCCTTGAGGTTCGTGAGGCAAGCCATAGCAGCTCGCCTGGGTGAGTCCAAGTTAGCAAGCCATGGAAGATGGAATAGGTTATCACTGGTTTCTAAAAACACACACACACACACACACACACACAGCATCCCATCTCACCCTGAGTGGGACCATGGTGACACTCTCTGGGCTGTCGATGCTGTACCAGATGCAGAGGTTGCTTCTGTTCTGGGCGACCACCACGTCACTGCCCGGCACCCACTGGACGTAGGTGCAGAAACTCAGCACTGTGGTCTTCACCGTTGTCTCTATATCGTACAGGTGGAGCTGGAGAGGGCAGAGATTCATGCATGTTGATGATTATACATCACGTTCTTTAGGTCCGCATAATAAATCAAACAAAACAAATTCAAAATGGCAACGGTTTGTTCTCAAGGGAGGCGTTATCAAATTCGAAACAAGGTACTATAGTGCTGTGTAAGAATGCCATGACCGACAAATTAAACGATGCGTGGACAAAACTTTTTTTGTTGTTGCTTTTTTTGCCTTTTTATTGATAGTATTCAGTAGACTGGCAGGAAATGGGGAGAGAGAGATGGGGAGTGACACGCAGCAACGGTCGTTGGGATCGGGATTCGAAGCATTAGCAGCCTAGCTGCCTGGACCGTCCGGGCCGCATGGACAAAACTGACAGATTTTTATTCACACAACAATTCCAAAGTATTGAGAATCCATCACCATCTCCTCTTTAGAAACATCCAAAATTAATGCATATTGAAAAGGTCTAGAGAGGGACCTTTGCAGCCTGAAGGTTGAGGATTGTGAAAGCACAAAGTAAACTCCACTGAAGCTTGGCCTTGGGCAAAATGATTTGAACTGTCTCGCATCACTACATCAGCTTTCTTTGTAGTTTTCGTGAGAAGAGAGAGGATAGATGTAGGTTAGAACAGGAGAGGTAAAAAGAAAAAAGAACACAGGTCAAATAATCTAAGATATATACAGATAGCGTGTAGTAGCAGGTATGTGCATGATGTTTAGAATATTAGCATCTTATGCTGGTGTGTGCATGTCCTATTTAGGAACATCAAATGGCAAAAGGCCATCAAATGCAGGTGCATACATAACATACCGCCCTGAGGCAAGATTAAAAAAAAGTAGAGGCAGGTATAGTGTTCTTAGGCCAGTTCATGCAACAAGGGAAGGTGCAATGTTCTGTGGGGATTCGTTCTAACGGTATACACACCCATAGTTGGCAGTCAGTGAAGTCAAATAAACTTTTGCAAGACACCAAAGGATAAAACCCCAGAGCTGATAGATTTGCAAACTTTCTCACACTTATAATGAAATACATTTCCCAAATGCAACCCATTTCACAATGGCTCTAAAAAAAGGGAAGCAGTATCTCAATTTAACAGAAGGCAGAGTTAAACCATTATTATGAGTTACTTACAATAAGTCCCTGGGCAGCCGAAAGTTAGAGGCAGCCGAGGGATTCCCAATTACCAGAGTTCTCTGTGTCGTTGCCCAAGGGCTAGAGCATCAAACTGTTTCATGGCCCAAGGGCAACAACTGATAACTGCTCTCCCTGCCTGTCTGCACAGGACACACTACTGCTCTCACCACTCCCATCCCAGACCAACACAGCGTACAACTGCAATTGTAATTAAGGAGCTTGCACACTGACTGTTCCGTATTTTTCGCCCAAAATTTGTCGCATGAATAAAAAAAACAGCTGTAGCCTACAGCCTGGGGATTGAGGAAAGGCTCATAGCACGCACTTTTCCGATGGGACGATTCTCTTCAAGATGCGTGCGTACGTATGTGCATGCGTGAGTGCGTATGTCTGTGTGTCCCTACTGTCAGCCGCTGTTTAGGATCGTGGGGGTCTTCTTTTTAATGTGGCTCCAGTAGCAAAGCATCAAAGCATCTCCTTGCTCATAGCGATCTCAGAATGGTCCCAATATTTCCTTTTTATTTTTTGTTCAACAAGTGAGAGGACCACACAATCACCCTCACCTTGATGATGGATGTTTTGTTTCCTTCTGCGAAATTGTCCGCAATTAATAGAATAATACGAATCGGAGTCTATGAGCAAGCTAAGGTTGGTGTGTGTAACGACTTACGGATTTTAAAAGTCTGTATTTTCACATACGATAATACAGACTTCAGTGGGAATGATCCAGACGGACAAACCTGTAAACTACAGCATAGACGGGTTTCCTGTTAGTAAACATGAGAGGAATATGACCGCACAGCTGCGGGGGGAAGCCTATGGGTGCGTTTGGAAATTACGCACCGGAGCACACTCGCCTATTAGTTTGTATTGGCCAGTGCGCTCACTGCCGCTCAGGGCTGTATTTTCGAACGCGCCTTTCCCCCAGGCATGCGCAGATTGCGCATTCTGCTCTGTGATGACGTCGCGCGGAAATCCGTCTATAGGGCTGGGCAATGTTTCCTTTCTCTCTCCACCGTACCTATCACATAAAAAACAACATCGGTCTCGGCCTCGACTCGGACACGCGCCCCCCAGTCCTCCCCTCCCACACTCGGCCTTGACTCGGCTTACTCGGACTTGGACTCGCTTTACGTGGAATCAACTACAACCCTACATGTCACATCGCGATGTGTTGTGAGCTGGTTGAGCGGTTAGTTTAGCTATTACATAAAAAGATTATAATTGTGATATTTGATCTCAATTACATGAGTCTGCTGTGGAGTCACTGTGGAGTAATCAAGCACCAATCTCAACAGTGGTAGGCAAGTACTTTACCCCTGCGCCACCTGGGTGCCGCCTTTTTCTTTCTTTATTCTAATAGGAATTCAGAACTTACCATGTCATATAGAAGCCATTATATCCTATAAATGTGTTCATTATGATGGGATTTACATTTGATTTACATTCATTACATACATTACATGAGATGATAATGCATTATGTATTTATCAACAACCTACCTCAAACAGTCCAAAGCACAAACAGTATGTATCTAAAAAACAGCATCTAAATATATGATGAGATGAAGCTGCCCTACCTGGGTAGCATTCCTGCTGTTAGGGGAAATGGCCTTATGCCTGAAGAAGGTCTATGACCGAAAGCTTGCAATAAACTTGGAGTAAATGGCCTTGAAACCTGCTTGAGAACCACGCCTTTGCAGTGCATTCTGGGTATTGTAGGATCAGACTATAAAGAACAATTTTCAGAATGGGACAGATAAACTGCATTTTCTCAGCCAGTACTGCATGTAATCAAAACATTTTCGTACCAGTTGACACTATTAACGTAAAAACATCTGCAAAACTGATTGAGGGGCATTCCTTTAAGATGCCAGGCAATGTCAAACCAGAAGATAAATAAGCACACGGTACATTGCAACAATCATATCAAAGGCTTCATGATGACATTGTAGTCTGATTTACAGAACCTTATGCCATATATAGTAATGTGCTCATACTGTAGATTAAACTGGGCTGTTTGGCAGCAACGTTGTGCTTAAAAGAATTGGGTGGTCTCCCATCCTCGCGGTCAACCTCAGGCTCACATCTATTATTTGACCTCATCAGGAGTTTTGTTCCGGTGCCTCTACCCCCTATTTATATCTCTCTCCTCCTCTATGCTTTACTGCCTCTAGGCCTCCCAGCCCAGTATTTATCTCTCCCTCCGTCCCCCAGGGTGCTGAGTGTCAGCCTCACCCGCAGTTTCTTGTCCCTGAAGAGCAGCTTACGGCCCGTCTCGTTCAGCTCCAGCCAGTCGATCTTGGAGTCGTGGCTGATGGTGCCCAGATTGTAGCCTCCGGTCAGGTCCACTGGAAGGACAGTGGAGAAAGAGAGGGAGGGAGATGTATGGAGAGAGAGAAGGTGAGAGGGATTATAGGAGAGGTGTTGTAAACCCGAGGGAACCAACAGCGGAGGAAAAGTCACGTCCATTTCCAGCATTGGAGCACGGTAGCCATTTTACACAAAGGTGTTCTATGGTTTGGTCTCACAGTTGGTCATCAGTGCACTGGGAGACAGAGACAAAGAATCAGCAGCCAGGGCAGGTGAAGTGGGAAAGACTCCCCCAGTCTACAGAATCACAATACAAATCCCATTGATCCTATTGCTCTGCTTTATGTGGACCAGTCCACTTATCAGTGTCACACATACCTCAGAGGTAGAGAGGACAATCTGACCAGCTCAGTGGCCTTGTGGTTAGAGTGTCCTCCCTGAGATTGGGAGGTCAGGGTTCAATCCCTGGCCAAGTCAAACCAAAGACTATATAAATGGTACCCTGCTTGGCACTCAGCATCAAGGGTTCGATTGGGGGTAAGTTCCTGCGACATACTAGAGTCATGTCCAGGGGTTGTATTGTACATCAAGCTGCTTCACGCTACAGAAACGGGCGATATGTTCCTGACCTATGGGACACATGGCTCAGGATCCATTGGTTCCCAAGGCTACTTACCGAGGCAAATCTCACCCACATTTTCCGTTGAAATGTCTTTAATTTATTTGTATATAAATATATATCCTAATATCTTGTCATTAAACTAAACTGTCAGAAACTAGAAATAAATAAATAAATACGTATGTTTTTTGTTGCAATTTACATTCATACAGTAATGACTCTTCCATAAATTCCAACAATAAAGTGTGGTGGGATAGAGACATGACCAAACTAAAAGGTAAGCAAGAGCGGGGGTTGAAGCTTCGTGTTGCTTCGGCTGTGGCCGTCGGCGCTCGGTTGTGCTCACGGTAAAGGGTGCTAAAGTGTTTCCCCGTCCGCTGTGGTCGTAATGTGGTGAGTAGAATTAATTATGTTCCGAGGAGGTAAATGTGTAGTGAGCAGTGAGAAGTACCCTACGCCACCCGTAAATTCATTGCGCACGTTGTGGCGAGTGTGGTGGTGACATGTGAGATGTAGTTGTTGTGTTTAGTCAAAATCAATGCTGTGGGTATTGCGTCAGCGGCGAGAAGTCCAAATGAATGGAGTGGGTGTGGCGTCAGCGGCGAGAGGTTGAAATGAATGGAGTGGGTGGCGAGAGGTTGAAATGAAGGGAGTGGGTGTGGTGTCAGCGGCCAGAGGTAACAATTCAATTGTAAAGAAAGAGCCATTTGTTCATTGTTTTGCGTATTTCATTTAATATTATTGCACCGCATTAAACACAGTGGAGGCTTCTCCCAATCAGTAGCTGTGCGGTCGCTTTAAGCCAAGTCTGAGGTGGCCCCAGTTCCTCTTCTCACTCCTCAGAAGATCAACCTTGTGTCTCCCTTCAATCTGTGCTAATGATGATGCTGCCTGGCTGCTTCAAAGGCAACCTTTTAATTTACACTTTCTGTCACGGAAACAACAAAAAGTGATGGTGAAAAGTCATTATTTATGGTTTGATCAGGCACAGGGAGAGGGGGGCGAGACAGAGACAGACATTAGAGGGAAGGGAGGGAGGGAGGAAGTGGTAGATGGACAGAGATGCGGTGGGATTTGGAGAGATGTTATGGAAGGAAAGGAACATCATGATGGGGAAAGAGGCAAAAAAGGCAAGCAGGGCTGTTCTGTCCAGCAAGGGGCTTAGAAATCAACTGGATGGAGGATGATTGATTCTCATTTTCACCTGCAGCTGAACGCACGCACGCACGCACGCACGCACACACACACACACACACACACACACACACACACACACACACACACACACACACACACACACACACACACACACACACACACACACACACACACACACACACACACACACACACACACACACACACACACACACACACACACACACACACACACACACACACACACAGGGTTGGCGTGCAGCAGATGGTGCTGGGCATGGCTTCAGATACAAACACACACACACACACACGAGCGGCCCAAGGGTTACATTCTAATTGAAAGTCGTTCTCTCAGGGAATAGCATAAGCCTGTTTCAACAGAAACGTACACACACTCCGAAGGGTAGGAAGTGTGAGTTTCAGGGGGAGAGGAGAGGTGCATGCATCAGTTAAAATCAAATGGTGTTTAGCCCAATCAATAGCCAAGCCATCAGCATCAGCATTCTAGAGTGCTTGGATGTCCTTTATTTGCAAATAGGATCTGAGACACAGCAGGACAGACTCAGAGTCTGTTACAGACTAAATTGTGTGTTGACAGAGTAGGGATGGTGGATGCCTCAGTTTAAAAACAAAACAAGCCGAGGTCTATTAGTGGCATGACTTCCCTGTGAATCTCTGATATCATATGACAACGGGCCCCGGACCAGATGTTGAGAAACAGTGTTCTAGACCACTGGTTCTCAACGACAGGTCCGGGGACACCCAGGGTCCTTAACACATATACTGCCAATCCCGAGATATCTCGGGACATTAAATCCACCCGTTACCTGCGTATCCCGAGATATCTCGGGATCGTCTTTTTATGTGGTTTAATAACGAAAAAAAAGATTTTTGGTACCATCCTTGATTTTTTTTTTTTCCCCATGACGCTTCCGACCCATCCTATGAGAAAATTTCCGACAACCGTTTCCGGTTCGTTTTTTATCTTGAAAAAACAGTTTTTACCTGGTTTTGGCTAAAGATCATGGTTTTCACACGGTTTAAAAAACGAATGGTAAGCTCCAGTTGTATTTTCTTTTCTTTGATCGACGAACGGTTATCCTCTTTGTGTTTAAAAACGATCTGATAGCCGATCGGAGGCTAAGCTAATCTAAGATGGCCGGTGGGGAAACGTCACAGCCACGTCACAGCCAAACGGATATGACGTTTGCAGCCTCTTTCAGCGGCGGATACCACAGAAGAAGAAAAAGAAAAAAAAAGTGTAAACATTATGAGGGCTCGTACGTCCGTCGTTGCTGTTTATAAACACCATCCGATCGCGGATTTTAATGGATATAATTTTTTTGTGAACGGTTCAAAAGGCTATAAAACTCAAAAACGCTGGCAGTGGGTGAGTACCTTATGAATAAACTCTGGCAGGGAATGTGTTAAGGGCTTAGGGGTCTGTAACTCAGTGAGGGCACAATTCCACACAAATGGAACCAATTGGTTCCATTTACCCTCACCAAGTTAAAATAACACTGAGGATTTCACTGTGTAGACTGGGGTTCGAAGATTTCTGTTTTAATCAAACTGGGGGTCCTTGAGATTAAACAGGTTCAGAATCACTCACTATTCTAGATGGCTCGCCCCTTAGGCATAAAAACCTAAATGCTAAGCTATTGCTCTGAATAGAACACGTTAAAGTTAATTTGCCATATTGCATTATCTGACCAATCAGGAGTTAGCTTAAAATAGCTCATCTACGTGGTCCTCACATGTAGAATATCATCATCATCATTCTATATAAGCCACCAAATCTCTGTGAGCAGAATCTCTGTCTGGGGCAGAACTCGGGGAGCGATAGACCAAATGGTCCCAGATTTGGGTTGTGAGCTTCGGATGACCTCTTGATGGAACGTGCCAAATTGGGAGGGGCTTGCGGATCCCAAGAAATTAAAAAACAGGTCTGAGGAGGTATAGTCTGGCCTCTAGCACCAAGTACTCCGACAATGGGTACAACACAACAGGTATTGCATAACCGAGGGGCATGAGTTCCCAACTGGCATCGGCTTATAATATGCACACACACAAACTCACCAATAGCAATTGTTTTTATGTCGATCAGGTAGGCAAGCTTCTTGCTGTCTTCAACACCTCTCTGCTTCCTCTCATTGAGACGTACACTACACATAACACAACCAACCACACACACACACACACACACACACACACACACACACACACACACACACACACACACACACACACACACACACACACACACACACACACAAGACTGATCAACAACACATAATTGCATTGTGCATACATTAAACCTAACCAAACTCAACATCAATTAAACCTGATTGAAACCAGGCCAGAAATGTCAAAGGTAGTCCAGCCAGAGGCTAACAACAGCAGCAGCAGTAGTAGTGCTATGCTCATACCTGTTAGCTGGAACAGCAGTGGGCTATTAGCGAGACACAGAGGGACCTGCACTCTGACACTTTTGACAAGGCTGAATACATTAGCATGGATGTGTACTGACTGGCAGGCTGAATACATTAGGGCTGATTTGTAGTGAAATGAGTTCCTCTGCACTGCGAAGAGAACGGACGTGCTGACAGTGGGATGTTTTAATGCTTTTTTCCCCACCCTCAACAAAAAAAAATATCTCAGTGGCTCAATATTGCCATCTTGAGGACCACGCTGTAAAGATTTTTTTTTTCGTGCATGTGTATCAAGTTATTAAGTGAATTCCAGAGCAATAGTGTAATATTCTGTATATATGCTACAACCACAGTGTTGGTTATTACTGTCTAGATTCTGTAAATACTCCACAATGACCAGTACAAATAACTCACTGTCATCAATTTTTGTGTTTCACATTTGCATTCCTATTTATTTATTAGTATACTTATTTCAACCTTGTGCTGGATGATAATAGTGAGCACCTGACAGACACAAACTCATTGTAAGTGTTAATTAAACACACAAAATGGTACGGTTGTTTTGAGCCATTTGTGTAACTGTAACTCTGTTAGGTTGCAGGAGTATTGTGGTTCTCTCTCACCAGCGATTAGATGGAGCACAGTACAAGGTTGGTCAGGAGATGGAGAGGAGATCCCCGGGGAAAGGCCATTAGGACAGCCACGTTTGTTTTTTAGTAGTAGACAATTTCACTTATTATTGATGTCAAAGTTTAAAACTATCACTGCCTGAAGGAGTAAATAATAGATGTTTCCCTGCATGGATTATCCTGGTACTGTATATCTTTCCGTATTTGGAGGTATTGAACCTCACTGAAACACTGTCTCCTGCATGGACTAGGCCCAGAACAGAAACACAAAGTAAAGAACAGATAAAAGAAACATTTGCTCCTAACAAATCTTATAAGATCTTATAAATACGTACATGTAATTTCAGTATATCTCTGGATTAAACAAAAAGTATAAATACTTTGGTAACCACTTTCACACTGGTGTCGACATTTTGGCAACATTCTCACCTCCCTTCAAACATTGTGTGAAGGGGCAAATGTCATGTGTTTTGTTCTCAGCTATTGACATCCTCAGACAGATTGCAGTAGGTGTGTTTGCTTTATGTTACTATACCAACCTGATGAGGTGAGGGTTCATAAACTCAGTCCTGACAGAGCCCAGGATCTCGTTGTTGGCATATTCCACCAGGCTCAGTTCGCCCACGTTGAAAATCATGCACACCTGTTGGAAAAACACATAAATATACATGCCACAGTAGACTCTATGGGCCAGATTTACTAAGCCGCATTTTTCATATAGAAATAAATATGCATGTAATAAACAGGTGCATTAGTTTGCTTGTCATCTGAAGCACACTTTGTGTGTCATTGCAAAGTGAGTTCTCTCCTTTATGCTTATGTATTTAACCACTTGTACCCCATCATCCATATTGTGGTAGGAACATTAGCCAAAATAGCCTATCTACAATCTACATGCTCTACAACGCGCCTCGTTGTAATGCATTGTGAGCTTGTAGATCGGCCATTTTTGGCTACGATCCAAGTACAGAGCCAACTCAGGTCCGATTTACTAAGTCTAGAGTCTAGACTCTAAAAACTGACCTCTAGAGGGTTTAAGTGGTTAAGGAAGGATCACTAAAATAATGGGAGCAGATATGAAGCACGGTTGTGCTGGTTACGTAATGTATTTTACCAACACAATTTGCAAAGGTCAGAAAGACCTCTGCCTCTAAAAACTACATACAAATTATTGCAGCTTAATTGTGTTGTAGTGGAGACGATGGCAAAGGCTGCAATTAACTTGGGATTCTAAGGAGACGTCAGATGTATCAATGCAATCTAAACCCTCCACCTGCTCTAATATTAGCATCTGCTGGACCCGTTGCTCCATCTGGGTCAATTCCCTTTCCTGTGGTGGTTTATGCACTAGTTGCAGTGGCTTGTATTTGATTAAAAGTAATCTTGGTAAGACTGTATATTATGGTTGGGTGTAGTGCGTAGCAAAAAAATCATGAAGGGGGCGTCAACAAGTGTCATTTGTAGCAGCGGATATCTTGGTGGGGGATAAACAGGTTGACTTAACATTGACCCCCACCAGTATGTCTGCAGCTACTATGCCACGCCCCCCGTGGTGACGGCACGTTGCCAAGCACTATAATGCATTCTAAGCACATTTATAATGCAATATAATGTGCTTATAAGGCATTGAATCACTCATAAGTGTTTATAATCATGTATGACAACTTTTAACAACATTTATGATGTATTATAAGTGCTGGTCATAATGCATAATGCTCAGTGGAACAGCACATTATAACTAAAATAAATTACTCAGTTATAAAGTGTCTTTGTTGTGCATAATTGTAAACATTGTAAACAAGTGATATGAAGCCTTATAAGTGTATTATAAATGTGATTATAATGCATTAGACCTGACCTTAAAAATATATTTTGGTTGAAACAAAATGTGTTTTTTTGTTAAAAGGTTAAAGCACTATTTTCTGATCTGTCACAGGGGTCTCCCTGTCTCTCCAGCTCTTTAATAAACAGAAAATAAATGTTAAGGTAGGTGGTAAAACGTCAAATGTCATCGGGAGAGAGTACCCATTTATCAGCTTCATTTTTGTAGTGTTCCAGTTCCAATTTTGTCTGCTCATTTCTTTGTGTCATCACTTCCAATTTCACTTGTTTAATCTATATCCTGACTGAGTACTCCATCCTGATTGGATAAAATTGGTATCCCAACCTGAAAATGCATTTTCTGGAGAGACATGTAGACTCCTGTTACTGGACAAACACTCAATGAGTACTATCAGAATATATTTATTTTTTATATTTATCTAACACTTATTTTAACCAAAGAAAATCACTTACCCTACCTTTAAGTAAAGTGTGACCTAGTAGTTGTTCCACTAGTTTACTACACTTCGTTAATCAATATTTAAATTTCAGTACACAGTAAAATCCTCAGTTTCTTTTTTATCCATTTGTAACTTTTAGAGTGTGCAAATGTAACCAAATGAACTCTGAGGATTGTACTGTGTATCACTGAATTCGACTTTTTCTCATTCTTGAGCTGGTTAAGGGCCTTGTGTTTCTCAGATTCCACCATTCAACATAATTGTAATTGCGACCAGAAGGCAGGCTCATTCACTGAATGTGTAATTAGCTGCTGCCTTAGTCAATCAGATGTCAATTTCACACAGATTACAAGCACACATTGAATGAAAAGGCTTTCATGTATACAAATCTGGCCCTCTGCATTGAAGCAATAAAAAAAATGACAAGTTCAAGGAGACACTCAAACATAAGCTGCACAAAGAGAGTACCTCACAGCAGGACAGAGTTAAACAAAGTAATATCAAATAGAAGTAGAATACAATGTCGGGTAGCACAGACAGATTTCCCCCTACCACCTATTTCTTTGACTGGGGAGAAATACATCTTAAAATATTTGAAATCCCATTCAAATGCAGTTTTGCCCAGGCCACGTAGTTGGCAAGAACTGCCTTATCTGTGATGTTAGCTCTAAGGGGATGACAGACAGGCCCACTGTGAGCACGACAGGTAGAGATTTCTTTCAATTATTCATCAACCGGGACCGGAGAGAGTGAGAAAGCCTCACAACAGCACTTTAAAAACTGCACTCCAAGCTAAACTGAGGTGTGTGTGTGTGTGTGTGTGTGTGTGTGTGTGTGTGTGTGTGTGCGTGCGTGCGTGCGTGCGTGCGTGCGTGCGTGCGTGCGTGCGTGCGTGCGTGCGTGCGTGCGTGCGTGCGTGCGCATGCTCCTACCGTTTCATTTTCGAAGAAGAACTTTTCGTTTCCCCCAGAGCCAGGCCATGCCACCTGAAAGGATAGAAGCATAGTTGGAACTTGGTTTTACAAAACCCAGTTCAGCCAGGAACACATACACAGTGTGTGTGTGTGTGTGTGTGTGTGTGTGTGTGTGTGTGTGTGTGTGTGTGTGTGTGTGTGTGTGTGTGTGAAATACATTATATCAGAAATTAAGGGGCGCCGGCCTACTCGGGCACACGCAAGGGAACGATGCAAGCCAGGAATACACCCCCCCCCCCCCCTGCTTGTGCAATACTCCTTTACCTGATGTAGTCGTTATAAGACATTTTGGAGTGTCAGGCTTATCTCACATTTTCTCACACGCCGCCACTTTTTTTAGCGAAGCGGTACAAATGTTGGCTTCAGTGAAGCCAAAAACATTTGTTTAACAAGGACTCAAATGATGGTTAAAATCAAATCAACAGTGCTCAAATGAATAGATTCTTTCTGACTGGAATTGATTGGAATGATTATGTTGCTTTTGTTTCACAGTTAATGTATTGGGTCTGATTTTGATTATAATGTTTAGTTCCATGTATTTGATTGCTTTTAGATTAGTGTTATTCTATTTAGAAAGGCCTCCTGTGGACAGGTGTTGAACATTAGCACTTGTGTTATAACACACTCAAACAATGCAGCTGGTTTGTCCAATGTAATTGTGATGTCCATGTCAAGTAAAATAAACATAACATAACATAACAGTGGAAAATGGCCTTTTGCTTTCTAGCAGACAACAGCACTGCCCACTATGCTAGGATGGTAAAAAAAATAGTTGGCTTTCTTGCAGTGGTTTATTGCTCTTATTATGCCACCAATTACACTTGGGTATTTCAGGCAAAATGTATACATTTAAGCCTAATATACATTTTACGGTCTAGGGAAGAGACAGAGTGTGGTTAGTTAGAGACATTGTCACATTATTCTATCTTTTAGTAGCCACTGCAGTTCACTTCACAGAGCAGCTAAGGATTGAGTGTCCTGTCCAAGGACACCTTGACAGGACAGCATGGCTGTTGATCTACACATATTGACTGTGGGGATTAAACCTGGGACCTTCTGACTACAGGGCAATCTCTCTGTTGGGAGAGAATGCGAAAAGCAACGACAAGTGGAACAACAAGGACAAGCTCCTTGAGTGGCGAGGTTATGGTGTCACCATGTCAAGCTTGACTCCAACTCCCAATTCTTGACTCAACTGTTGTTCTCAGAGTCTGTTTCCGTTAATCTTGTACCTCACGCAGGTACATTTTGGAGACCCCATTAATGTTTACAGTGTCACGGTGTGTGTGTGTGTGTGTGTGTGTGTGTGTGTGTGTGTGTGCGTGTACACTCAAGAGTTGATACCTCGCTGAGTTTGTTGGTAAGAAGGTCTCCTAGCAGCAGTGTGTCAGAGGTGTGGGCCACCAGGTAGCGCTCCTTGCCCATGATCTTGACCTCCTCGATCTCGTAACCGTAGTGGGACTTGAGCACCACCCGCGTCCCTGTGGACAGGTTCCTCACGATCACCTGGAGCAGCACAGAAGGCGGGAGGGAGGAGTGAATAGAGCAAGGCGGAGGAAGAAGGGACAAAGACAGATGATAATGATGATGGTGGTAATGGAGAGTAAGAGGAGATAGCGATGACAGAGAAGAAAGTGTAAAGTTTGCAGTATATTATCTAGAATTTCTATTCTATTACTATTTTGCATTGAATCTGCATAAGCAGTGGATCTATTTTTACACTCTCTGAGTTAAATTAACACTGAGGTTTTTACTATGTAATTTATAAGCTACAAGATGAGGGCAGAGTAACGTTTTTATTTAATTTTTGTATTGTGATACAGCCAGTTGAAGTCTCAATACAGACTGTAAGGTAGCTGCTGGTACTCAGTAAAACTAATTCTGAGAGTTAAATTTAAACTCTGGATTTTGCAGTGTGCATGGGGCTGGGCATGTTTCAGTCTATTGACACAATGCCAACTGCATTTTCGGGCTACATTTTTTGAGAGACAATCAGCGATGCCTTTCATGTTCTCATTCTCTCTCTCTCTCTCTCTCTGTGTTTGTGTCTGAGCATGTGTACCTGGCTCAGGCCCACGTAGGTCATCTCAAACTTGTTCTTGTAGATGCTCCTCCGCAAGCAGCAATCAAACTGCTCGACTCCCCCACACAGTGTTCCCTGGGAGAGCAGATGTTTATGGACACACACAAAAGTCGAGTGAGTGGCTGATGAATATTGAAGCAGTTGATGACTGCACAAAATGTTCACAGGTGGGTATACTTCTTCAAGTGGTAGCAAGAGAGCAGACTAAATAGAAAAATCTCTTTTGGCAACTTTATTTTTCTTTGCCATCATGTTAACCCTTATATTAAATGTGCCGCTATACTGGTTTGCTTTTCCCATTTCTCTGCCTCTGTTGGCTTACAAAGAAGCAGAGAGCATGACAGCAACGGAGATGCCAGCACTACTGCCAGATGTAAACCCCCCCAAATGAAGTCACCAGAGAGGTCACTAACCGCACAGAGACGAGACCCGTCCTTCTTCCAAGCCAATGCAGTGATGGTGTAGAGATTGGGGATCTCTTTAGGTTTGGCTTCATCCCAAACACCCCTCCTCGGAGCCCAGTTATACACCCGCAACCTACACAAAACATGGAAACAGAAAACCTATTTTAAAAGCATGCACCATCCACGTCGCACTGTTGACGATGAAAGTTTTGGAATACTTCCATAGATGATTATTAGTCATTAGTGACTGGTCAATGAAATAGCACAATCACTCAATGTATCTGCATTTTAGCAAAATTATCATCTTAATCATGTCCTACCCGGCCTTTAAACCGGGGTCTCCCGTGTGGGAGGTATTCGTTTTACCATTGTAGTTTTGTTGAGACTATGATCTTTCAGTAATCGTTGCCGTTTTGTGGATATTATGCCCCCCTGTGCTTGTGGGCAGAACTACCTTACCACCGATCTGTGTCAGATTGTGTGTCTAATGTACTTCTCCCCATGATAGCATGTAAATGAAAGTATAACTATCACCACCTAGAATATTGTCTCTGACTCCTACTGCCTCATCAATTACTGATTGATCCAGAATTGTTCAGGGGAGATATCGCACTTATGAACTTCAGGCAGTACTAGTACTGGTAGGTGTCATACATACCCCGACTCCAGGGGCTAATTATCTCAATGGAAGCCAGGAAGGGTAGGGAGACCACCCTCAACAACTGCAGATGTACTAGTTATATTGTATTAAAATACAATATTGATTGGTTAAAATATCATTTTATCCATCCAGATTGTGTTCCAGATTGTGTCTTTAACTCATGATGGGGTGCCTGGTGGCTAAGCCAGTTAATGCACAGAACATGCTCAGTGCTCTTTGTGAGGCACAAGGACCCAAATACAAATACAACTCCTGGTCTTGTCTCGCATGTCTCTCCTCTCTGTGCCCTTGTTTTCCTGTCTCTCTACACTCTGCAATGTAAGAAATAAAGCATAAAAATGATCTTTAATAATAATAATAATAATGACAATCATAATAATAAACTTGCTGTTGAAGGTTGGCTGAAAAACAAAACAGTTCTTTGTGATAACCAACCATGGTCAAAGCCTAAATAAACCCTTGGCACACACTGCCACCCAGAGGCATTTGCATGGTATCTCCACAGCTCATACTGGCATTCAGTTATGCACTGTACAGTATATCTGCCTAATAGGATGAATCTAATCGATATGAATATTAATCAATCATGTCAACAATGCCAACATACCGTTCTTTAGGTCAATTACTGTACATTAGCAAACCTGATTGTTAATTTAACCTAGAGATAAAATAACAGTCAGGATTTTGCTGTGTACAGAGACATTTCCCTGAACAAACTGTCTGTCTGTCTGTCTGTCTGTCTGTCACCCTAATAAGGATATTACCCAAGGAACCATCACCCCAGAAGGAAATGTTTGGATCGGGGCGGTGCACCGGATCTGGCGCAGCGCTCAGGTCCTGGACCTGGTGAGACGAAGGAGGAGCCCGGCCAGGAGACAACCCACAGAGCCTAGTCCCTCCACGTGCCAGAGCCTCCCCGAGTTCAAAAAGAGTACTTCCGGAGAAGCGGACTGAGTGGCCCTGTCTTTCCCTATAGGACTGTCCGTGGGTAGCTACCTGGGATGTAAGTTGGGGCTTGATCAACCCCGGCTGGGTCACCTGGGCGAGGGTGTATGTTGCGAGACCCGAAGCACCCTATGACACCAGGCTACAACACTGATGATACGTCCCAGGTGCATCCATGTGATGTATTATTTATAGTTACTATCATCTTACATCTTCATCTTTTTCTTCTTATTGTGAAGCCTTGCTGGATATGAGCGGCCTTACCTGTCATAGCTGCCGAACACCACAGACTGGCCACTGGGGCTGGTGTCGGCCACCGTGAACTCCTTTTCAGCGCGGTCACGGCTATAGTCAAACGTCTGCAGGATGTGGCCCTCTCTGCCATAGGCCACCACCTTCTTGTCACAACCGCCCACCATGATGCTGTTGGTCCCCCATGCCAGGGCGTAGGGAGGACACGGGTGCACCAGAAGCTTACCCTGTGTGTATGTTTGAGAGAGAGACATGGGAACAGAGGGAAAGACAAAGAAGAGATTAGAGCCAGACTGATGCCAGATTTTCGTGTCTGATATCGATTTTGGAGAGTCCTAGAGTAGACCACCGATTGCAGATTGACCGGTATGACCGGTATTTTGTGCAAAAGTGTTTTTGTAAGTGTATTTGAATTAATCAATTTGAAAAACGTTTTGAAGATTTGATTAAAGATTTGATTTCAGTTTCTTTTTGAGAACATTTGACTAGAATTTACTTTATTTAACCACTTAAAGGGATATTTCACTTTCAAAAGAAATTGGGGTCATTTTATCATCTACTCAGGCTTTTAGGATCACCCCCGACAGTTTTTAAGTTGCTTGATTCAGTATTTAGATATTTGATATTCATTTTATCAGACACGCCCCCTTCCTATACAAACCCAATGTAACTTCAAACAAAAGATTCATCATAAACACCCGTCCTTGGTTCTGGTGACTGATATTGTCCTTCTAATACGTGAGGAGACCGTGTTTTTTCAATTACTTTTTTCATTCATTGTTTACATATTTTTGGGAAAATGAAAAAAAATGTAATACAATAAAAATATTAAATTAAATAAATGAAAAAAGTAATCGAAAAAACACGGCCCCCTCACGAATTAGGATGAGTCACCAGAAACAAGGACAGGTGTTTTTGATTAATCTAACATGTTAAAAATGGAGTTTGAAGTTACAATGGGCGTGTCTGATAAAATTAATATCAAATATCTAAATACTGAATCCAGCAACTTAAAAACTGTCTGGGGGGCTCACACAAGCCTGGGTAGACAATAAAATGACCCAATAATGTTTTGAAAGTGAAAAATCCCTTTGAGCTCTATTGAAAATATTTTAAAAATAGCCCATCTACAAGCTCACACGACACATTGCGAGCTTGTAGATCTTCTACTTTTTAAATTTTTCGCCTATAATGACATGCTCAAAATAGGAATGTCAGTTTTAAAGTGGTTAATAGTCGGGACACATCGGCTGCATAATTGCCGATATCTAGAAGAAATATGGAGGATGGATATAGGCGCATAGAAATGAGAAGATGAATGTAGAAACAGATAAATGTATCTGCCTACAGAATTATCTTTCAGTTAAGCTTCAGATACCTGAGAATCTCCTGAGCCTTCGTCGTCGAAGAAGTAACGTACCACTGTTCCATCAGCGTGACCAGACAGGATGCCTTTACCAGACACACTGCAGAAGAGACGGTACACTTTAAAATCCTGAGTGATAATTAAACTCTGAGAGTATTTTCAGTTTAGAAAATAACTTGTGACCAAACATGTCATAGGAAAATGGAAAACCTGACAATAGAATTATATTCATTATTTTGTCATAAAGTCAAGCAGAGTCAGAGTGTGCGTACTTTGAAGCCAGTGCGACAACACAGGACTCCGTCCCATAGATGGTGGATGACTTGTTGGTCTGAGTGTTGGCCAGACGAACCTGTGACAGGAGAAAGAAATGGCTCAGCCTAGATGATGTCACCCAACCACTAAAACATTCACTTTTTAACAAAAGCATTTTCCTCAAGTTTTTTGTCCAGGCTTGCATGTTTTTTATTTTTTCACTTTAAGCGTCAAATTATTTTTTCTTTCTTCACTTCAAGCGTCAAATTAAAGCTCATTTTAAACACCTTGCAGCTTCAGTATCATGTTGGGTACTAGAGTTCAGGCCGCTATTCGACCCTCACACCTATGTCGCACGGCAGATCTGACTGATCTGATTGTCAGTCCTTGTCCCTTTTATGCCCATATATGGAGATCTCTGTATCTGTCAGTCCTTGTCCCTTTTATACCCATATATGGAGATCCCTGATGTCATCAGTATATGCACATATATGGGTATTCTCCCTTTTGTGCCCATATATGGAGCTTACTGATTCGTTTTCTGATGCTATGACGACACATTGAGGTTAGTCAACACACTCCATATTTGGCCGTAGCTGCATTGGGAACTCCTTATATGGTTATGGCTGGTTATGGCTGAGTCATGGTGACATGAGCGTGACGTCAGAGGTTCAGCCGTGACATGAGTGTGATGTTAGAGGTCCGTCGGTCACTGTGCTCCTAGGAGCACTGGTCTAGCGGTGCTTGTAGCATGTCTTGCAAATGTTGAAAACCAATCGTAGTCAATCGGAATAGAATCCGAAATACCTGACACATACATCTTGATCACACGACTACAGAGATAATGTGTACCAATTTGAGTGAGGTTTGGACAAAATCTGAAGGAGTAGTAGAAAAAGGTGTGTTTTGCAAGCTCAGTTCCAAAATGATCCAAGGAATCGAAAACGTGAATAATACCACCATGAGGCCAATTAAAAAAATGTAGGGAATGTGGTGGGAAAAGTTCCACGGCAATTAGACGCTGCGTTCATAATTTGAGGCATTTTGTTCAAAACGGGCCACTCCTGTAAACTTTGGAAGACAATTTTAGCCAATGGGACAGATCTGTCTTGATAACACGACATATAATGTGTACCGATTGGCGTGATGTTTGGACAAAATCTCGAGGAGTAAAATAAAATAATGTGGCGATATAACAGGCTGATTTGGGGAAACCTCTGACCCAAAAAAAATGGGTCAGAGGTTCTGCTCTGGCCTCCAGGGAATGTGCAAGCACAGTTTCACGCCGATCGGATCAACGGTGCCGGAGATTAGCTGCACACAGACAGACAGAAAGACAGACGGACGAAGAGGGACGAAAACGTAGTCTCGGCCACGCCTTCGGCCTGGCGGAGACAATAACTTCTGAGAGCATATCATAAATAAAAGTGAGTGTGTACAAGGACATTGTGTGTGTCTTACCTTGCCCTCAACTAAACCAAAGACAATAGCGTGCTCCAATGGCCAAAGCAAGCGAGTCACTGCACTCTGTAATAAAACAAATACAGTGAGAATGACTGACTGACTAGAAAAATACAACACGATTAAACAGCTTTAGATTTTACTCACCGTCTGAACAAATTTGTTACAAATGGCTTTCTTGTCCCCCCTGGGTAGAGAGGAAACTGTCAGCATATGTTGACATTTATATACAGTACATGAAATGTAATATACAGCGTGAAGTGAGCGAATGCATTTTACCATTCCTCTCCTATTCTGTATACAAAGATGATGTTGTCAGACTGGCCGATGGCGATTTTCGTGGAGTCGGGGGAGAAGGCCATGTCCTTCACTGAGTAACTCTGTTTCCCATACTGTCATAGAATTCAAACATCAATGGATTATTGCTTCCCACTAGAGCTTATTTTATCAATTACTTTTTTGATTAATGATAATCAAATCATCTTGGATCGCAGGGTTAATTTTTTGTTTTTGAATAGAAAGAAGTCACCATAATGTGCGCGCGCGTGCGTGCGTGTGTACAGAAAATGTCTGAATTCATCCGACTGTGATGGCAGACGGGCAGAGTTTAACAATCTATCATCGCTGGACTATTACATTTGTCATGCTAAAAATAGCTGATATTACTGTCTATGTCAAACAATAGCCTATATAAATAATGTGAGTGAACATTTTACCTTTGAGTCTATGGGCTTGGTAGAGAATTTGTCTCTCCTCTCTCCTTGCTCATCATAGAGAAGCACCACTCTGTCTACAGTGCACACAGCAAACTTGCTGTTATTTGGTGCCCATGCCATGCATGTCACTTTGGCTGCACCTTCCTATGAAAGAGGGACAGAAACCGTCAACAGTGAGTCATGCGGGTTGTGTTATTTTTTTTTTGTGCTTGTTTCTAGTGTTGTTTCTTGTTTCTTAATGTTGTTTTAACTTGTTTAAACCAGTGCTTCGGTTCTCAAACATTTTCATGATCAATGACCTCAAAATGACTACGTATTTGTCCACGGACTTCCATCTGAAAATATTTTGTGCCAGGGAAGCCCCCATACAAGATTTGTAAAATGTTTCCAAAATATTCTAAGATCCAAAAATAATTACCAAGATTATTATTTATTTATTTTGTTGAGAATAGCAGATCTATGCTCACGTAGATCTGCTATTTTCAAATACCCATTGCCTAGTCGCTTCTTTTGAGCTTGTTTTCAATAGACCTGGTTGCTTATTTCTCTCGAAAATCTGGCAACGCTGGGGCCAACATGAGATGTCTCACACAAATTGTGGCTGGTTACGTGTGAAAGGGTTTTTGTGTTGAGGTGCAACACACACACACGAGTCGAGTCGACACATTGTTCATACCAACCATGCCAATATAGCGTTTGGTTAAAGCTAATATATGGTCGTGGATAGAAAGCAACTTCAGATCAGAACAACTTTGGGGGTTCCATGGGGTCCCCAGGTTGATAAATGATGGATAGTTAGGAACCAAATGGACCCTTATGTGGTTGTAACAATGAGTGAGTGCACAATTGGAACTGGTCCATTTGATTCCATTTGTACACTCAGTTGGTGGTCCGGTGGTCTATGGTTCTCATAGTGGGGTCCAGGGACCGCCATGGCCCTAGATCATCTATTTTCAAAACATCTTGACATTCTTTGAAAATGTCTGAATATTTTTTTAAATGTTCACACCACAAATCTTGTATGCCCTGAAACATGACTGTCATATGTATCATGACAGACGGACGAGCGTCATGTGAACCATGGCTAGTATGGGGGGGTGAGTCCTTGGCACAACAAAGTATTTTCAGATGGAGGTCCGCGACCAAATACACATTAATTTAGGGGTCCTTGACATGAAAAAGTTTGAGAACCACTGGCCTAAATAGCCTAGCATCGGCACACATAGACACTGAACTTACTTACCTGTGGTGTCAAAAGCGTCTTAAGATGTTTCAGTTGCATTTCTGAATATGCGAGAAATATTGGTACTACGCGCAGAAATCTAGAAAGATCTAAGAGAACCTCGGGACGGGGCTGCACTGCAGTGGGTCATTGGTAAAACCGTTAGCAGATTATAGCTGTTGTTGTACTAGCCCCGCTACGAGCTAACGTAGGAGACATCTTGGTAAACAACATCGCTCTCCCTAGTAACCGTTGTCTAGCAGGGGCGGGACTTTAAAATCCCGTTTATACTTCGTCGTCGCACGACGGTGCCGCTCGCCGACGCAAAGTACCTGTCGCGGACATGACACGCTATGGGATTTTCAGTAAAAGGTGCTCTGTGAAATAAGAGAAAAATGGAGTGTTGTGTGTGGGTTCCGCGCATCATGATATGCTTGCAAGCTATGCGGGCTTGGCTTGGTGTTGGTGGTCCTCGCCCATAGAGTTAAAAATAAGTCCTCGCCCCAGATTCAAACCAGTGGACTCACGCCTGCAAGGCATCTACCCTAACCTCGCATCACCAGTCTTTCCACTCGGAGGAAAGCCTGGTCTCTGGGTACAAACACACTTGTCCGTTTTTGTCCGTTCGCGACGGAACGAACGGCCGGAAGTCCCATCCACTCCCATGTAAAAAAAAAAAACGGGTACACGCCCCCGTTTTTTTTTTAACATGGGAGTGGATGGGACTTCCGGCCGTTCGTACGGTTGCAAACGGACATGTCTGTTTGTACCCACTGGGTACAAGCAGACATGTCCGTTCGCGACGGAACGAACGGCCGGAAGTCCCATCCACTCCCATGTTAAAAAAAAAAACGGGTACACGCCCCCGTTTTTTTTTTAACATGGGAGTGGATGGGACTTCCGGCCGTTCGTTCCGTCGCGAACGGACATGTCTGCTTGTACCCACTGGGTACAAACACACTTGTCCGTTTGCAACCGTACGAACGGCAGGAAGTCCCATCCACTCCCATGTTAAAAGAAAAAACGGGTACACGCCCCCGTTTTTTTTTTAACATGGGAGTGGACGGGACTTCCGGCCGTTCGTTCCGTCGCGAACGGACATGTCTGTTTGTACCCACTGCGTTCCAGAAGACAACATATGATCCGGTCTAGACCACGCCTACTGGAAAAAAAAAGAAAAAGAATCCTCTTTCCGGATTCTGCCCATCCGGTTTTGCGGTACCGCTTTGTTTTGGTTCCCCAATCCCTATTTAAATGGAATAGAATTTTCCCGTGGGATAATACCGACGCTAAATAGTCTCCGGATAGTGCACGCACATTTACATTTAAAAAATAAGCTAAACAATGCCGCATCAAGGATTTTATTAGCACGGACCTATTTTGGGGTGAGACGTCTTTCCGGTTCTGCCCATCCGGCCACTTTTTCTTTTTTTTACTTCCGCTCCCGACCGGATCATATACCCGAAAATGGAATGCTGCCCAGGCTACTAATAACCAATCACAGCACGACCGTCTCTCCAGGCTATGGGATGTACGTTGGCGCGTCTCTTGGCGCGGGTGGTGGGAAAAGTACTCGTGTTACGCTTTTTAAAAAAAAAGTAAAAATATCGATACTGCCATGTAGAAATACTCTTTTACAAGTGAAAGTCCGGAATTCAAAATTAATTTGAGTAAAAGTATTGGTTTCAAAATGTACTTAAAGCACCAAAAGTAGAAAGTACTTGTGCAGAATGTCCCTTTTCACAAGTTTTCAAATGTATGAAAATCTTTTGAAAATCTACAAGCTCACAAGTCCCATCGCAGCTTCGGCTATTTCCAAATGGCCGAAATGTGAATGTATTTTGTAATAATAATCAAATTGGAAATAACTCAAAATTGTACTTATAAGTACAGTACTTGAGTAAATGTACTTTGTTACTTTACACCACTGCTTGGCTGGCGCTAATGAGTCCACCTGTTACCTACATTTCTTTACGTGTTCCATTCATTCCTTCGTCCACTCACCTTTCTTTTTTTAAATTTCCAACGCTAAAGGGCATGTATAGTCCTATTTTTGTTGTTTGTATGTTAGGTTTGTAAACGTTTGCATGGTTTGTTTCAAATACAGTATAGGTAAAGTTATACTTTTGTTGGTGGTTATAGTTATAGTTTGGTTTGGTTTATGTAGGGTCCTCCTCTCTGGCTCTCTCCTGGGTGATGTTAGTTTACATTAGTAACTGTAGCGACGACGCATGAAACAGACTTATCAGCTCCACATGTGGCGTGTTTTTGGAGGTAAGTAACTATTTAAAGATAAAATAATGCTTATAAGAAGTTTCACTATAGCTACTGTGTTGAGTAGTAATTTCACTTATTTAGTTATAAAAGTCCTGCTAGCTAGAGTGCTATTAGTGGTGTCACTGGTGTGGTAATCCAAAGAGTTAGAAGGTTGGTTCATAGTTTGGGGGCAATAGGCTCTATGCACAGCAACCATATTGGGAATGAATTGGGCCCCTAACTCACTTCCTTCACAGGTGTTACCAATGATACTAATTAAGGCTCTGTTCGATTTAGTGTGGCACAGTGGTCGTCTTATTTTCAAGGACCCCCATAACTCTGAGAGTGTACAAATGGAACCAAATGTGGACCCTCACGGGTCCATTTGGTTCCATTTGTACACCCTCAGAGTTACACACCCACCACATTTGGGAACCAAAATGGAGTGTTTCTAGTGAGCCAACATGCACAATATCAGCACCTTGACCAGAATGGAACAGAGCCATCATTAGTATCATTGGTAACACCTGTGAAGGAAGTAAGAAGAGGCCCAATTTCTCTCCAAAGTGGCTGCTGGGCATAGACCCTATTTACAGTTTCAGCACATTTCAAACACTTAAGTTCGCAAGAAAAAAAGTGCCTTTAAAATACTTGATTCTCTCTTGCTCTTGCTCTAGCTTTATGACTTCTGGTTTAGAATGATATGGCAGCATGCACTGGCAGTACTACTGTCTGAAATATATGGATATTACAATAATTAAAAACAGTACAAGGACAGGTGCAGTGATTAATACCATAAAAATGTTCTAGGTTAGGATAAAAACATAATAAGACAAAAAACTCATCATCACACAGTAACGTGCTTGTTGTTAATTATTGAGTTATATTATCAAAGGCATGCCAGAGACATCACAGTGCATGAGCCATCGCTGTGCAGCTGTCATCCAACAATGTCTGCTGAGATAGGCCTACCCATGGACAGGAGTAACCAGAGGACATGCGTAGACCAGGAGAAGACCTCGAGTCCAAAGCAACCAGACCAGTTTCCTACAACGAACCTACCATCCACTGGTAGAACTACTGGTGCAGAGCACCAGGCGGTTGACACAGACGCTCTCCCCCATCATGCACCTGAGGCGGACAGGACTCGCCAGGCTGCTCCCTCGACCCCATGTCGTCCCACTGGGCCCACTGGACGATGTGGACAACCACAGGGGATTGCTGTGAGCATCGATATCACTGCCCCGCTCCAGAATGTAAATCAAGCTACTATGCCCCAGACAACTCTACCACAGGTTAGTAGTTAGTTAGTAATATAATATGTTTCATTCCGGTGACTTTTAGAAATGATTGAACAATCATGGGAAAAATGATTACAATTAATTGGATGAAGCTTAACCCTTTAAGCTTCATCCAATTAATTGTAATATTTTTTCTTGCAACCATCAACAAAATATGCAGTAAATAGCACTGGTCACTGTGGTCACTGTGGTCAGTGACAGGTGTTCAGGTGATACTTCCAGTAAGAATAATATTGGATCCAGCAGGCAATGTCAGAATTTCCTCCGTTTCTTCTTTGATGTTTTTCTAATATGCCTATGGCAATGTCTACGTTTTTGTTTTTGTTTTGTCTTTGACTTAGTTGGCATATATTTCTACAATGCCTCTATTGTTTCTACAATGCCTCAAAAAATGCAGTTTAGTTGTCTTTCAAACTGTGTTTGTGAAGTTACTTTCAAAATGTAGTGCATATTATTACCCCATTTTTTCAAATCAGTCAACGACTACCATCTACATTTTGTGAATGAATGGTAGCAGAACAATGTTTCCTCCAGGCTATGGGTTACATGATCCACAAGGCATTTTAAGTCAATCGATATTTCAATGGTAGTGGATGGAGATAAACTATTTTTTCCAAATAAGCAACAGCAACCAATGGGTGCGGAAGAGGGGCAGGTCCACCTCTCACCAAGGACTCGCAAAGTGAGTGTGGGCCAGCGAAAAAAAACAACATTTACATTTCAAGTGGCAACCTTTGATTGACCTTTTGATACGAACATAGCTGACACAAGGAATTAACTGTCAGACTTTGGAGAGCGCAAATTTGAATGACAGAAATCGGAGAGAAAGATGGAGAGAAGTAGACAATGAATATGTACGAGAGAGAGGGAGGCAGACAGACAGACAGTAGAGACGATGTATGGTAACTGGTAATCATAATGTTGCACTACGTCAATGGCTGTAGGTAGGAATCTCCCTGTATACATCAATAATAAATATTATTATTATTAGGGCATGTTTACTGGTGGTGATTTGCACTCAACTGAGTGCTCTTTCCTAATATTACTTATTAAGTACTTTAATATTACTTTCACTAAAAGTGAGTTTTGATTATGCTGACAAGTGTGACAAGTGTAAGGCTTGTGAAAATCATAGATATAGACAGCATTTTTTATACATTATTAACTTGATTTAAGAGACAAAGTAATAATCTCTTTACTTGAAGGCACGCCAAGTCCACATAGTGATTCAGAAACAATGAACAAAATAAAGTGCCACAGTCAGGACGGAGTATGTTTAAAAGCTTACAGTGGAAACTCTAAGGCCAAACAATCTTGTAGTCAGAAGCAAATCAGGAAAACCGCACACCCAACACTCTTTGAAGTCATATAGGCTTATTGTGAGAAGTAAAGTAACTTGCGTTACATAAAATAGTAACTGTAATAATATTACTCCATTTCCAACAGTAACTTGTTACAATTTTCCATTACTCAAATAAGTAATAATATTAGGTATAATAATAATATATTTTGTTTACAATTCAGTGCTCCCCTTCTTTCAACCCAGTAGATGGCAGCAGAACACAACTACTACACCATTTGTTCACACTGCAGATTTTCAGAAGTAATTTATATTTGGCTTTGGTCGTTAAATTAAGTAAATAAGCTCTGTAGCAAACAAAGGATAATTATATTAACAGGTTTTGTTCAATAAGATCATCCCCACAAATCAACAGACCTTATACAATTGTTTAACCACACACACTTAATACAAGTTAAATAAAGCACACAAAAGCTGCAACATGCACAGTTTATATATTAACAGGTGTAATGTATGTTGTGAAACTGCCTCTGGCTTATGTTAACCACAAACCTTATTTTCGGCATAAAGCCCTATGGGACAATACTATTGGAAATCTTGCGAGCGAACTGACTTCCAGGTTTTAGGACTATAAATTGTAACACTCTATTATCACCTGGCAGGAGGTTCCAGGTCACCTATATCAGGACCCCTGGTTTCGGCAGCAGATGCAGCAGTTCGAGAGGGTTCTACAGGAGCAGAGTAGATTACTGGCTGTATTGGGAACAGGTGAGTACTGCAGAAACTTTACAAAAGCACACGCATCCAAATAAATTCAAGGTGCATGGACAGAAGGATAGTCTGCACTCTGGGCAGACTATCTTTGATAGAAGGACGAGGCTTATAGCTTTTACAATTTAGGCATTTAGCAGCGCTTTTATCCAGCAACTTAAATGGCATGAACCCTGGTCAACAAACAACAGAGTAAATAGTCACGTAAGTAGAGCACAAAGAAAAACAAGTAAGTGCTACAAAGTAACTAGGATACCAGGTAAACATTAAACCTAGCATCCGTTTAAACATGACATCTAAATAACATTCTTAGCATTTGTGGTTAAGCAAAAAGTATACATATGTCTATCTACATATCATAATGTGAACAACTAACCAATATACTGTACATCTGCATAGAATAATTAGCATCTATCAAAACATTCATTCATTCATTCATTTTGACAGTTAGCAGGGTCACCTTTCCTTTTGACTTCAGTTAAATGTGACCTGTGATTGGTGAGCAGCTCTTGTGTGTGGCCTTTCAGATATACAGTGATATTATATTGTATATAATACAGAGTATATTCACAAACACATACTGTACAGTATGTATATAACCAGCAATGCAAGTTCTTTATTGATTTTAACTGATGGCTTGAGATGGTTGTTGCATTTTTCCCGCCTTAGAAATGCATTAAGGGCCATGCCAATAGCAATAGTATTTAATATATACTAGCCTACTTGGGGACTACGCAAAGTCAGAAAAGATGTAAATCGGGAATGATGGCAAGTTGGGAATGCATTCCCCACTCGGTCATGCAATGCCCCTTGTACCCGTTACTTGCTGTACCGGGTGTTAGAGTACCCAGTACGGGAGCGATGCAGGTCGTGAACAATGCAAGTTGGGAATGAATGCCCTACCTGTTTATGCAATACCCAGTGTGCGCGAATGGGGCTCCATTGTACACATTACTACTTGTATTGGCCCAGTGGCACAAACGTTACGCAAAGCTTGGCCAATCCGCGAAGTCGATGCATTGGGTTGGCCAATCAGGGAAGCTAATGCCTACACCCCCAAACACTGAAGAGATTCGGTGCGTCCTCTGCGGACAGATACAGTTTCGCAGTTCTTGGAAATCGTTGGTCCAATCAAATTCCCACTTGGCACTGCACACCCCTGGGTCAATCTGGCGGGACCCACACGCCAAGTTTGAGGTTGATCGGTTAGACAGTGAGTTATGCCAGGTAAAGACAGACAGACAGAGATCTCGTGAATTTATAGATAGATTCTTATTCTATGTTGTATTTTATGTCTCATGGCAGCAACAGATTATTTTTTATTGTAGGTCTTGATAGGACTGTAAATCCCTGATGTTGCTTAGTTACAGTGAGTCATGATGGGATAAGTTTTTATAGGCCCCTCTCCACCGTAACCACCCCACCATCTATTCTTTTCAATATTAACCAGTGTATATTTTTAACTGTTATCCTCTTGGTAGTGTTAAAGGGACTTTTCCGCCAAAATGTATCCAGCTTTCAGTGTCCTCCATGGTCAGTTTCACGAGAGGTCAGTTTCACGAGAGTCTGTCTGTTATTCATTACTTATTTGGTTGTTTTGTTTTGATCTGAATTCCCAAAAAGCCCAGGTCAATGTACTTGCGGTGTCATTTTAAATATGCGATATTTGCAATATTTTCCTCAGTAACCCTCACTGTAAGGCTTTATTTCAAGCTTTTTCTATTTATTTATTTAGTTTTAATTTTCATATTTCACTGTGCTGCATGAAATAAGCGTTCCCTTGATGACTATTAACCCCTATTAACGCTGAAGTAATTCAAGACAATTTATAGTTTTGGGATTGTGTGGAGACCACTGACCAACTTTACTTCCTGCTCCCGAGTGATATGAAAATATTATTAAAGCAACATCACAAACATTTGACTCAAATTCACTGCATGACCTGCTTCTCAGTTGTCCAGTTTATTTTGACAAAGTTCAAAGGCACTTCCCCTTGTTTTATTAGATAATTTTAAAACCAAACTGTCTGGTGTAGATCTGATTCCTCTCCGAGTAGATTTTCCCATGGTCTAGACATCTCTGTGAGGTTTTCCATCTCTAAAAGGCCTCATTCACACTGGACTTTGACATTCCATTTTTTTCCATCAAAGCTTTACTTTGTAGTAAGAAGTCAACCTTTTTTGCTGTGCTGACAAAACTGTAACAACTGTAACCCTGAATCAAATTCAAACAGTGCCGTCAACTACAGTAGTTTATTTTTATTTTTTAAATAAAACTCCAATTGGTTAAAAAATGTTTAACCCAAAGAGAAGTGGGTGGATCAACCCCATGGTGTAAGACCAGTTGTCCTCATTGTTTCAGGTGAATGACAACAGATTAACCTTTTGCACTGCAAAAAGGTGTAAAGCCCATAAATTATCACTTATAAAACCTCCAGTGATAATCTGGGCATATAGTAAAAAGCAGCTTTTGAAAAGCAAAAACTACTCCACATAGTGGAGCAATTGCAAGTTATGAAACAACATGGACTGATGTTGAGTAATAGGAAAATATTGCGGCTGAAATGTTGTTTCAAGCCAGTAGACAGATCTTGCAGTTTTTTTTGCAATGGAACACAAATTATCTTAAATCCCATTGTCTACGTTCATTCATTCCCTACCACATTGACATGCAGCAGCATGGACCAGGTTACTGAGGATGTGTGTTGTTCTATATGCCCTTTAACCACTCTTCACCCTGGCGTCCCAAAATCTTTCATATGTTTTCAAAAAAAAAAAAAAAAAATCACACCCTGTGTGAAGGTAGCGGCGCCTTTGATACATTTTGTCATCGATATGTGTTTATAATGTGTTTATAGCCATGTGTCACATGAAGCTTGACCAATCACTTTGTTGACGGGTCTGACCAATCAGAGCGTTGACGGGTCTGACCAATCAGAGCGTTGACGGGTCTGACCAATCAGAGCGTTGACGGGTCTGACCAATTAGAGCGTTGACGGGGCTGACCAATCAGAGCGTTGACGGTGAACACGGACAAAGTCAGGTTACAGAGCAGGATCCGCTCTATACCTAAAGGTATAGAGCGGCTAGCGCCGCTAAAAATTGAAAATAGCATATCTAGAAGCTCACAGCGCATTGCTGTGCTGTGCGGGACCTATAAAATAGGGCTCAAGTGGTTACCTTGCTGTATTAATATTATCCAATCCACTTTATTTACTGTACTGTATTGTATTGGATATTAATATTAGATTGATGCAGGTGTAATTAATGTGTATGTATTATTAACAGAAATGCCATTTCACAGACAGTCAGAAAACTGCACCATATACAGACTGAAAGTGCTCGTTGTTATTTTCTATTAAGAAAACTCCCTAGGCCTGAGCTTTGAGATAATCCATGCTTAATCTCACTTGAAGCATTGTACTTTAAATTCAGTCAGCCTCCTAAAATTCAAGTAAATTATTACTGTATGTGGGCTACTTAAACAAGAAAATGAAATGTATTTTTGAAGGATGTGATGATGAAATAAGTTGTTTTAGATTGAATTCATAGATTAGAAATGCGCAGATATTGACAAAGATATTTTGGTAAAGAAAAGCAAAAGCAAAGAAATACGAAATAAATCATTGATCTTTTACAGCAGCTTTCATAACAGTTGAGCTTTCATAAAAGTCTGAATAATGTGGCCCCTGCTCAATGGCTCCGTACCCTTTGGGAGCATGTTGTCCTTGTAAGTCCCTATTTCTCTTGACCCCTTCTGAAAATAGAACACGTGCTGGGATGGCAAGCCGACCCCTGATGAACCCTCCCCCCCCCCAAAAAAAAACAGTGAAAATTAAAGAGAATCATTTATTGTCTATCATCGGCAGTGTGACTGGTGTAATTACTGGCGTTGTTAATCGAGTTCCTGAGGTGACAGTCGTTGTCGTGGTTCCAGTGAAAAAATCTACACTAAGCTTCCTGCGTATGACGGCGGGGCAGAAGGTGGCCAGGTAGGCGTCTTTAAAGCCAGAGTAGCAGAAGCAGTAGACCAGCGGGTCCAGCAGGCAGTCGATGTACGATAGCACCATGAATCCGTCATACACCTGCACCACTACGTTCTCCACCTCCTGCCATTCCTTTAGCCGCACAAACAGCAGCGCCATCCTGGCCAGCGTGCACGGCAGGAAGCACACAGAGAAGACCAGGATGACAGAGATGACCAGGCACACGGCCCGCTTCAACTTGGTCTTGTCCCCGACCGTCTTCCTCCTCAGGCGGTTGACGATGCGCACCGTGCAATAGATGAGGATGAAGAACGGGATGAGGATCTGCGTGAAGAAGACCACCTGAAAATAAAAATAAAACACAGCCAAAAAGATTCAGATGAGGAAATATTAACAACAATCTAGGCTTTTATTTATTTGTTTTATAAAGTTAGAGTATTTAATAGTCTTTAGCCCTTTTTTATCCCATACATTTCTGTGTTACCACTGCTGTTGTACCCTGCCAGTTGGCTGACCTGCCACCGTCCTCCCATTCAACACCCCCAGCTGATGGGCGCCACCCCGCCCCGTCCCCGTCCCACTTTCCTCCCCCAAACATGCCCAATTGTGTTTGTAGTGGGCTTTTGGGTGGGAAATAACGTACATAATTGGTACGGCTCTTAGTATACGCGACTGACATTGACGCATTGACATTCTTCTCACTCACCTGAGGAAGTGTTGCTCTTCTGTTTTTCCTCACTTATCGCAATAATGCACAAGCATCATGGTCATAGGATGTGTTTCAACCACAATTTCTGTTTACTGATGTCTTTCCCATTGATCAAAATGCAGATGTATATTGTACGTTGTACTAGATTTCGTATTTGAACTGACTGTGCCTTCCTGTTATTTGAGCTGTTCTGTGTTAAGTGTTACTTTCCCCTCTATTCTCTCTTCCCTATTATTCCTGTAACAGCCATGTTGAGTGCTCACAGTTGATTCTGATATGTCAATTTAGTTAGTTAGTTTTGAAACACTTCGCATGTTAAAAACTTCTTCCAGTGAATCTCACACCAACATTCTTCTTGTGAAGCATTACATTTGGGCAAGGCAGTGGGCAGTTTATAGTAACTAGACCATACCCGGTGAAGGGCGCAGACGAAAGTCGTTGCAAACGTGGGGTTAATGCACGTCCTGTCGCGCGGTTTCTCCCCCGCGCGCGTCCCGTCGTGGCACCCCCCCCCCCCCCCCGGTCGCTCCCGTCGCGGCAAGAGCCATATGAAATCCGTTTTATTTTTTTCCCAAATTCTGTTTTTTCCATTTTAATATTTCTGAATTCTGTATTTTGCTTTTTATGCTCATTTTTACCATAAAAAAAGTGTCTGGTAAGTGGAAATGAATAAATGTTCAAGATATAAGTCCATACATGAAAATCTACACAATTCCAAATCTTTAATATTTGCAAATTATATGCAAACATAGAACAGTATATAAGTACATTAAATAGCACCAATATAGGCTTGCTATTTTAATATAGCAAAATATAAATATAAAAACGGATATATAAATACTATGTTGTTATAGTTCTATATATATATATAAAAATTTGCTATATAAAATAGCAAAATAGGCTTGCTATTTTCTGTTGCCCTGCAGCAGGCTTGAGTATATTTTTTTATGGCATTTTACACCACTAACAACATTAATCAGAGTTTATTTTTAATTCACGTGTGTTAAATGTGTTACCCATACAATCAGGTCTGCTCACGTCACGTTTCAACTGCGCGGACGCTAATGGCCCTTGTTGTGTTATACGCAAAAATGTTCCCAAAATAATTCGGTCTGAGCATGCGCAAAATGGAGTCGCCCATGTATTATTATTTCTATCGACTTTCTAAGACTATTTCTACGTGGATTTTACTGTTTATAAAGTAGGATGTGACCATGCAAAATGGTGGTGGCCCGTGGATTTGTAAAAATTAGCGATAAAAAAAAAATATTTTACCGCGAATATTTTTTATTTTCCAAATTCTGCAATAGTCCGTGTTTTATTCCAATTCCATTTTTATTGGTCATTTCCGCGATTCCGACCGCGATTCCGTTAACACGGATTTCATATGGCTCTCCCCCCGGCCCGCGGTCACCCCTCCCCACGGGCGTATATATATATATATATATATATATATATATATATATATATATATATATATGTCAACACGGAGAATGGCGTAGGCATGTTACTCGCCCGCCTCGGGTCCGTCTGGTGTGTTTACTTTCCACAGGAAGAGTTGTACTGAGAGAGTGGGCGGGGTCTAGGTGTTGCCATGTCGGCCGACTGTAAGCGCTGTAGGGCCAATGTTGGTGGTATAGGGTTCGTTTGGTATGGCCTCGTTTTCATATACCTCGTTGCTTGTTTCTCTCGCGAAACCTGGCAACACGACGCATGCGCAGTTTGATCGGAGACCCAGGACTCCATCCACCCACCCACCCACCCACCGTCAGGTTACTAGAATTATAGTAGGATGTTAAGCTAAGCTTGTCTGTAAGTCGACTTAGCAATCTATATAATCACATACTGATTGTTTTCTATTTTTTTTACTTTTTAAAACTAAAATGTTGTACTGGAAGTCAATGGAAGTTGAATCCGGCTAAAACCTTGCCCAAAAAGTGGAGATGATGAATATTCACTATACTGGCGTCAAAGATGACTGATGTCAAAGACTGGCCACATGAAGTCAGAGATCTACACTGAATTAGATCCTGTCTTGTTTTTAGAGAATCTCTTAATTGTTCTTATGAAGCAGTTTTTTACATGGAACAGAGATCTGACACTTTCATTCCCACTAAAGCTGTGGGTGAATATTTACGTAAATGATACATGGTTGAGAGTGAGGAGATTAATGGAATGAAATAAAAGGTTAATGGACGCCGGCTGTTGTTCATACATTACACCAGTATAGAACATTGCCAGTGGCTTTCAGTGCAATGGGAAAGGGGCTTAAGTACTACCATGTATCAGCAGACAAGTGTGTATATTATATGAGCTCAGATGCAGGAGAGCTGCTGAGACCAGGGAAATCAAACCATTGCATATTTTAGTGTGCTCCTGTTAGCTGAGGGCCTTGAATTATTTTACTCTGAAGAATAACATTTTTAAAGCAGCATTTTAGTTAAGGACTCCCATCACTGATTCAAAGAGTCTCAAATTGACTTGAATTTTACCTTGATCTTTTGGATCTAAAGGTTAACCATCTCTTCCGGGAAGCCTACCGATCATTCACTCAAATTGTCATGACAATCTGCTAATCTCTTCTGAAGTTATCTTGCTAAGAATCAAACACCGAACAAACAGGTTGCAGTGCCCTGCCACGTGTTGCTATGGGTAGGATAAACATCTGCCACGTGTTGCTATGGGTAGGATAAACATCTGTCACGTGTTGCTATGGGTAGGATAAACATCTCTTTCTGTTTCGGTTTGTAGCTCACCCTGACGAACACGTTGGTGCAGCATGTTTTTAAAATAAAGTCTTCTGTGGATATCACATAAAGGTATCAGAAGGGAAAAGGCTGGAGCACATGGACCATCTTAACAATTGTAATACAGTTTAATACGTGCAAACAGACAGACTGATGTTTCGACAGCAAGTGTCTTATTCAGAATGATTCAGCATGGGAAATGGGAAGCTATTTATACCCCTCCCTTCATTATAATATTATTATAATATATTATATGTGTTATTATATTATATTATATAACTGTGGTTGTGGTAGAAATGTATGGGAAATTGGTCTTTCTCATTCCCCTTCAGCCACCAGGCCTCTATCAAATAAATGTAGCCCACAGGCCATTATTAATCAAGCAATAATGCTGGAAGTGGTAGGCCTTGGCTGGAAGGCACACGACGAGCAGGAAATCAGCCACCACGATGGGTATTAATAGCTTTCCATTTCCTCTGCTGAATCAGTCTGAAGAAGAGACTTGCAGTCAAAATCTCAGACTGTCTGTTTGCACGTATTCACCTTTATTACAATGTTTAAGATTGTCCGTGTGCTCCAGCCTTTTTCCTTATGATGATGCTGTGGTCGCTGTCTGAGAGGCACCGGTTCTCATCCTGAAGGTGGGTTTTAGCATGTGATCTTTCTCAATATTATTAAAGGTGTTTAAAAAAGAAAAATATATAGAAGATTATCTTTTCTTAAGCAAAAACAGTCAATTCAAAAGAGACCAAAGCAATCTGTACCTCTCTGAAGGTGTCAGTGATATCTTGGGGGTCAGTCTCGTACATGCGTCCGTGGCTGTTGCAACACTCGAAGGTCTTCAACATGGTGGGGATGGTGAGAGGTAGCAGGAGGAGCCAGATTAGGATGGAGATCTGAGGGGACTTCTTCATGACCCTGATGAAGTTCCCCCGCCCAAGGTGGACCACGTTGAAGTAGCGGTCGAGGGACATGGCGGTCAGGAAGGCGATGCTGGCTCCTCGGTTGAGGAACAGCATGAAGAGCATGGTCTGGCACACAAATCTATTGCTGCTGCGCCTCAAGCCATGCTGGTAGTGGTAGGCCTTGGCTGGAAGGCACACGACAAGCAGGAAATCAGCCACCACGATATTGAAGAGGAAGATACTGTTGGTCTTCCAGAACTTGAACCTGAGCAGGAAATAAAAATGGCATTTAAAACACTTGTGTATTCTTAATTGGATTTAGATGTGCGCAAAACAATGATTTATATAAGTCTTTTTGACCCAACCTGGATGTGTTCATTCATCTGTAGGCACAAATCACAGTCTATGCTCTTGTTACATATTACCTTATGTATCTGGCAATGATAAGCTCAGGACACGGTATATGTAACGTTTTAACAAAGATGTTTGTGTGGCTGTTGTAAGTCCAACCTTATCCAGAGAGCATTTGATTTGATTTTGATTTGATTTGATTACAGGTCCACATTAGCTGGTGCCATAGCAACCAGCTAGTCTAACTGGGGTCAACAAAAACATGCATACAAAAACTATTACAGTCAAAAAACATAAATTGCGAATTCTAAAAGTCAGGACTTCACACGCAATACATAATAAACTAACATAAAGAGAAAAAACATGAATTGACACAATAATCAGACATTTTGAGGAAAGGTTAATTATGAGTAAAACCAACAAAAACAATTTACTGTGGATGCAGTAGAGGTTTCAAGGCAGGTTCAAGAGAGATAGTGACCTATGAGTAAAATCTCTTTAAAACATTAGTTCTCTGACCAGGCAGTACAAGAGCTTTACTACTCATGACTGACTTGAACAGTACAAGTGTGTTGAAAGAATGTACTCTAAGCCAGGAGAGGCAAGCAAGCATGCAGCTCATGTTGGATCTGAGTGAACAACCTAGGACCAACCCTACCGCCCTTTTTTGGACAGCCTAGTGCTTCTTGAGGTCACCTCTTGCAGCAGATGACCAAACCACAGAGAAATAGTCAAGGTGACATAAAACTAAACTTTGAACAACAAGACAGACAGAAGGGGACAAGCAGCATTGAAATACCTCTCATCTTTAAAACAATGTAATTGATGTGGTGAGACCAAGATACAGCATCTCTCCAAACATGCCTAATCCTCCATCATTATGATAGAGATCTTTGCAAACTTGGAACAATGATCAAATGCACAGTAAAATCCTCAGTGTTAATTTAATTCAGAGTTTGTACAAATGTAACTGGTCCATTTGGTTACATTTGTGCACTCAGTTACAAATGTAGGAGGATTTTACAGTGTGCATTGGTTAACCACTGCACAATTTGGAACAGATTTTATTCAATTTTTATTGCCCTCCCACAAATTAAGACAATCTGGCAATGTCAAGCAGGACATTTTCCATGGGGCTTCCTCTAGGCACATTAATTTGTCCTAAGAGATGGTGAATACTGCTGAATTATGAAAGGCAAAAGTTGTGTATACTGTATGTGTGCGCCCCTTTGCTATATCATATGTAATTTATCTCGGGTCACAGTAATAATGTGACATCTATTGTCAATGCATTAAGGCTTTTATCCATAAAAGATAGGTTCCCTTGTCAAATTACAGTTAAATACCTTAGTTATAACATGCAATGTGAAATGTATGCATATGAGTGGATGTTAAAGTGGGGGGTGAGATGTTGTCCCCAAACCTGAAGAGGAAGATGTAGAGGACCGTGAGGTTGAGAGGCAGGCCCAGTGCAAACTCTCCAATCATCAGCCACGATAGGATCTTATATGTAACAGGATTAGTGGTGTTGCAGTGGTCAGGAGCCGGCGTCAGATTTGTTGTCAGCGTTGAATTCCCAGACACATCCATAGTATTGTTTTGTTTGAATGAGCAAGTCTTTGCCAGGTGTACTGCAGTAATACTATTTCCACAGGCGTTGTAATTGTGGCAGCAGCAGTTCTCAGTGGTAGTAACAGCTGGAAGACCTTTGAGCTACCTCTCACCCAGTGAGTACTTGTTCTTCAGGCAGTGATTTCTCTCCTCACCGAGACGCGTCAAATTCTACAACACCCTTCTGAGAGCCCGATGCTGCTTCTGACCCTCTGGCAAGGCATCCAGCTTGCACTGTCAAAGCATATTTAGAAAGCATACATTGGATGTAATATATATATACAGTATATGTACTGTAAATATATACACATGTATGGTCACAAAAAGATGATTCCAAATAGTTGAAGAAACAGCCCTTTTCTGTCAGTGTGCCTGCTCCCCTGCACACTGAATCTGGCACTGGTCTCTCACACAGAGGAGGCGTTTGAAAATCATTTTAGAGGTGTGGTTTAAAGAGAGGGGGCTTATCTCTGTCTGTGATGCTGCAATGACCAAGTCTGTCTGGGCTTTCCACCTCAAACCCTGTCATCTCATGGCAAGTATCGGGGAGGGCCGATAGTCATCTCATCAGCAACGTTTGAGACAGTGATCTAATGACGTGATTCCTGTATGTTACCTCTGTCTTTCATAGAATTTCATTGCTTTGTTTCCTTGTTGTAGTTGTAGTTATTTTTAGGGGGAAATACCGGGTGGAAAATGTGGAATGTCATAATGGCCTGCATCATGCCTTAACTTGTCCTTGAGTCAACAAGGTTGGAGGGACATGGATGGTGGTTCAGAGCCCAAGTATAAAATGACACACAAAACTGTGTTGTAACTTGTAAAATATTTGGTATTTGGTACCAGTTACTGCATTTTGAGTATGACGACTACTTGACCCTCCACTGTGAGTAAGGATGGGGCCTTTTAGGCAACATGCAACACAGTTGAAATATGAGTTTGCTTGTTGGATTAAAATGCGTACTTGTGATATGATGAGAGCCAGCTCGTATGTCAATGCCAAATAGAAATGGGAACAAATCTCAAGTAAGCACTCCCACTCGAAAGTTCCCATATACAGGGGGGCCTTTGAGGGGGTTTAATATATATTTGGTCTTTTAAAGCATATTCTTAAGGGGTTTACTGCATTACTAGGCATTGTATATATAGCGACAACTGTAATACTAGGCAGTGTACTGTATATCTAGCAACAGAGACAGCCAAGATGAAAGAGAGAACCGGAGGCATGCGACTGAGGTCTTGACCCGGATCGGAAGCCATTACATCGTGACTGGCGTTGCCAACCAACTGGTTGAGCCACTAGGGACATTCTAATTCATTCTTAATCTTGATTAGCTATTGGTCGCAGAAATGCTACAGTAATGGACATGACATTCACAGCACCTTGGAATGTATGTTGGAAGTTGTAAAGAGAGTTTACTGCATTCTAATATGAACGTTGGAGCAGAACTTTGCTTGCCTTTAGACTTGTGTTGTAATAAGAGGCAACACTTATTTGTGGATACAATCTAACTGCTTAGGTATGTGCTCTAGATTAGTATTTCTCAACCAGGTGCTTGAAGTGGATTTTGACCACAGCAGCCTCACCCTGAGAGATTCTGACAGATTTCTGATCAAAAGCAGCTTTAAAATAGTTGAATATTTTGTTCATGGTTAACACGTCTCAGGGCAAAACCAGTGGGATGTCACTGCTTTAGATGTGTTAACTCACTCAACTTAACTCAACAGTCACAAGTGACTCCAAAACATCCTTATAAGAGGACTTTAAGTAATAAGTGGATGTATTGTATGATCTAGTACAGTTGGTTAAGTTCCTGCCCAGCACGGTCGAGACAGTGGTTCGATTCCTCCACAGTTTCTCCGGCTTGGCCCGGCACTCAGACTTTACCTTACTTTACTTTATTTGTTTATTTACAGGACAGTGCACGTTAATGAACATTCAATACATGTACAAGAATTCAATCGAACTCGAACAAATTCGAACATGATCTCATGTAAATATGCCTGAGCTAGCTAGAAGCTCATTTCCATCCATAGTCCCACATATAAAAACATCACAAGAACAACATACAGAAAATGCAACATACCATATACAACTGCCTACAAATACATTTTTCAAATACCATACCTATTTTAAGCCTAACTAACAACATAAATACCTACTATAAAGTCTAGTACCTAACAAATAAAATATCTAAAGCCTATCCAGTGTCTCTCTTCCTGTGGATAAATTCACACACTGGCAGAGTAGCCAATCCATGTAGACACTTATAGACAAAGAGACTTTTAAAAGCCTTAAAATTATCCAAAAAAATAAATTGATGGTGGTATGATGGTATGAGTTTGGTTTCTTGTAGACCTTGATGGTTCTCTTGAAAAGTTGTTCAATTGGTTGCCAAAACTGTGGCACCAGCAAACGACCAGTTTGTGAAACAATATTCAAGGTGTGATAAATTCATGCAGTGGAGATATATTTTAGCAGCAGCGGTTGTCAAGAGGGGCTTAAACTGTAAACTGTACAAACACAGTAAGCCATGTTCGCGGGTGGGAAACTGGCAGAGAAGGGTGATCTCTGTTGCTGCACTAGTGCACTGGCACCTGTTCATCAATCCAAAGTTATTCTGAGTGACCTTTACCCTATGATTACATTTTTCTATCCTGCTAGGAGTGGTCTATTTCCAGGATGACAATGCCCCATTGCTGGTCACTAAGAGCTTCAGGCGCTGTTGAATGACTAAAGTGTAATAGGGAATAGTAGTGCACTCACATTTTTGTTTATTACTATTGGGAGCCAACCCAAGGCACAGCCAGGAAGGGAAAGAGGCGCACTACCTACCTAATATAAAAAAAATGCGTTTGCAAAAATCAGCCCCCTGGTGGCGCTATAATAGGGAAATGTTGAAAGGGTGGCATTTGTTCCTCAACGTAGTGCGAATGTGTGTGTAAAGTTTCACCGCATTCGGACTCTGTGTTCATGATTTGCGGCATTTTGTTCAAAAAGGGGCCCCTCCTGCAAACTTTAGATGTCAATCTTAGCCAATCGGGATGGAATATGAAAAATCAAACAGATCCGTCGTGATCACATGACTATAGATTTGTACAGATTTGCGTGAAATTTGGATAAAATCTGAAGGAGTAATATCCAATAATGTGTTTTACATAAGTCGGCCTCAGCTGGTGGCGCTATAAAAGGCAGATGTGAAAAATGCAGGTCAAAGGTTTTTCCTTGGCCTCTAGAGATTTCGCATTAAAGGTTTTACACAGATTGGTGAAGTTATAGGTAAAAACGCCACCATGAGGCTGATTTAAAAATGTTCAAGTGGCATTTCTTCCTGGGCCTAGTGAGAATGTGCGTGCAAGATTTCACGGAAATTGCATGCTGTGTTCATGATTTGAGGCATTTTGTTCAAAACAGAGCACTCCTGCAAACTTTGGAAGCCATTCTTAGCCAATCAGGATGGAATATGAAAAATCTGAAAAACCTGTTTCGTTTAATGACTATAGAGATACTGTTTACCGATTTGCGTGATGTTTGGATAAAAGTGCAGTCAAAAAATGTGTTTTGCAAAAAGCAGCCTCCTGGCGGCGCTATAACAGGCCAATGTGAAACATTTGGGGCAGAGGTTCTGCTCTGGCATCCAGGGCCCAGTGGTGTGTGTGCACAGTTTCGCTACCATCAAGCAAACAGTGCTGGAGATTAGCTGTTCACACTTCACAGACGGAGCGGACGGACAGGGTGCAAAACATAGTCTCGGCCATGCCTTTCGGCCTGGCAGAGACAAAAAAAATCTTGAGAGATTACAGCAGAGCTAACAACACGCATGTGGAGGGTAGAAATTCAGGAGTCCCGAGTCGGTGTTTGCTAGTCCACACTCGCGCATCGCAATGCATGTTTATTGCCCAGGAACTATTGTTAGGCACCAAGGAGGGTGATGATAATATTCACCTACATCAGTCTACATGTTTAAGGTTTTTGCACCCATCGTAGACTGCGCTGAGCACTGTTAGCTGTAAATAGAAGTCTGTGGTTTCCTGGGCAGCGGCTGTGTTTTCATCTTTCATATTTTGTCTTTCCACCCACACGCTTTTGAAATAGAACGTCTGATTTCACAATGTTCTCCATGTACTCGCCCTCTCCTCCTGTTGGACTATTTTGCCTAATGCCTTCTTCTTGTTTTCCATCCTTCCCTGTCTAATTTATACTCAACCAAAATAACTGAGTTGAAAACGTGTTAATTTCATCATGCAACAGGGTCATACTGCTAAATTTTACGTTTAACTCTGCTCTCTCTCTCTCTCTTTATTTATTTATTTCTTACAGGGCTACTGTTGTCACCTTCTCTGCCAGGCCAGTTTATTGGCACCCCACCTATGTTGACACTGACTAGCGCTGAGAAGGTAGGTAATGATTGTTGTAAAGCACTGAGATCAGACTATTTGATAAAGGCTTTTCAAACCTTTTCTTTTTTTCTTTCCCAGTCACCCGAACCGTTCACTAATCCGATCAATTTACACTTCTTTGTAATTAGGATTAGAGTTCAATTAGGCATTATCTATGAACATACCTTACTGCCAGAATGGAATGCATTTTATTCATGATGCAGAATGCAGAAAGTGAAACCTAACGTGACATTCCGGTTTTTGCATTCCTGTGAAAAAAACAGCTGAGAGAGAAAGTTCAGTACATGCCTTGTTGGACCCCTATGTAATAGGGGGGGAAATCCTGGCTAATTAGGCGAATACAGTAAGAGCCAGTTTTAAGTTTGAAAACAATGGGTACATTCTAAAAACAACTAAATGCAAGTCTGAACTTGAGTAAAGATATGATATTTCAAGCTTTTCACTAAACTGTTTTTTTTCACTCCTGATGCAGTAAGCCACAAATATCTAGGAACCCCACCCTACTCTCCGCCTCTCTCTGTTCTAACAGTTAATGCTCTTTCTGGATAGAAAAGCGTTGGCATACGCCAAGCAAAAAAGAAAAGAATATCCTCCCCTCTTGTCTATACTATACTGTTCTCTCTCCTTCTACCCCCTCTTTTCTACAATCCTATCCACTCACAACCTAATGACATTATCCTGTCATTTACTGTCCACTACTCTGTCTCCCTCATTTTGTCTCTCCGTCACCTCAGAGGTCGAGCTGCTCTTTAGAGTTACCGGCAGCCGTGGTGTCATCTCCCCAGTCAGCTGGAAGTAGCCCCAGGGCACATTCTGTCCCAACATGCCCCAACCAGGGTAAGAATGCTTCCCAAATGCATCTAAACATCACATCATAAAATACTACAGTTTTGTTTGTTTTTTTCTTTACTGCAATGAGATATCAAATATCAGCCCTACATTTTTTTATATCTACTATTTTTTTTAATCTTGGGGTTACCTTTTTCAACATCTATTCTTAAATGACAGTGAAGAGATTGGGAGGGGAGGGTGTCGGGCAGAGATAACATTCAACACAGGTGAAGTCAGGAATTTAACTAGTGAAATTGCAGTTATGCAGTCAAAGCATTAACTGGTTGAGTTACCAGGGTGCCTCACATACATGCTTTATGATTGCTTGTCATTTGTATTATCTAGCCATGATGATTGTACGGTAGTTGTTTGACACATATTGTTTTTGACTGATCTCTAAGCTGGTTAAATCCCTTTCATTTTTGGTTCTGCCCTTTGACTTGCGTTGTGTCCATGCCTTCCAGCTATAACGGAGTCAGTTGACTCATAGAATTACACAAGATTGAGGTTAGATTTAGGGTTAGGTGCTCACGATCAATTTAGTTCTGTTGCATTGAAGTAATGTTGAAATTCAAGAGGTTGGGGCCTTAATTGTACATGCCCTCAAACTTTTGACAGTGTGAAAACAAAAGTTAAATTGTTAGAATGTTGACTGCAAGTCTGGACTTGGCTACATAGTTTTCTCTACTTTTCTATGACTGATTTTAGATTTTCAGATATCACCAAAGTGCACACTTTCTCAACCCCCTTTAAAAGCATTTGCTGTAGGTTAATGTACTGTAAGCTTTGATACAGCTGTACTGTAGGTAAACACACAGTGCTTGTGTATTGCAAGTTTTCTTTCTTTTTTGTTGTTGACATATTTACACCAGTAGAGATGCTGCAAAGTTACACTATAACACAAGTTATGCTGTAATCCATCCCCAAACCATACTTTTCAGTTTAAACTTTATGAAATCGTTAGTTATTAAATATCATCTTGGACATTCAGGCCAAATGAAACAACAATATACTGTGTACTCAAACATAATAAAGTATATTTACACATTTTTCACATTGCAACACTAAAAGAAAGTAAGAAAGAAAAAAAAGAAAAAAGAAACATGTGAGGTATTTACTAGAATTATAATGCCTGATTTTAAATGGCAATTACAAGTTATTACACAATTGTTATTACAATTGCTAACATCTGTGTGATATGTCTATTTGTTTTAATTGGGGGTCATCTTTAGTCAACCAGCCAATGCTACATTATCCTATTACTTAAATATGTAAACTGCTTTTCTTTTTTTTACTGAAAATACTGTAGTTTCCATGCAACTAACATCAGCACTGGTAAATGCAATGCATCTAGTTTTCTAATGCCATCTATGTATCACCCATTGGAATCACATCAAATGTAATCACAGAAATGACATTATCAGTGTACTGCACTTCTTCTAACTGTTGTTAAAGGGGCTACACCATGAATTAAAAAAAAAAAAATGATATATAAATATTGCCCCCTAATACGTTTTAAACAGGTTGTAAGCCTAAAAAACATCCAGATATTTTTTCTCACAATCTGACTGTCTGTCATTCCAAGCTTTTTCAGCTGCAATACCAAAACGTCCTATTGGGCAGGGGGGAGCTACTGAGCAATTCTGTCTGGCCATCATCAATGCAAAATCAGGGCAAGTGACATCACTTGCCCTGCCATTCTGAAATGGCCTGTTCAGACACGCCCATTCAGGAAATCCATGAAATGAGCATGAATGACTGAATGTTAAAAAAATATATTTTTTGGGGTACAAGAGACACTGGGGAGCCCAAAAAATACTAAAAACCTAAAAAAAAATGAAATTCATGGTGTAGCCCCTTTAAGCAATTACTGTTGTACGTAAAACATGACACATACATTTTGAAGATATGCCCAAGGTCAGACGAAATTCAACATGTACAAATCATGACTTAGCTGTGTAAATACCGCCTTGATAAAGATGTTCAGTGTTCTATTAATAGCCAGACAGTTAGCAATAGACGTGTCATCACAGATACCTGTAGTCATGCTTAATATATCATAAAGGTGAGACAGGTAGTTTGTTCAGCTGGGAATCAGGAGCAAATCGCATACAGAGGTCTAGGCTGTGTGTGAGTCAGTTATTATAAATTAACTGCATTCTGGTAAACAATAGTGTGACACATGTAGGAGGTAAGATGTGCACAGTGGGAATACCACAGATTTCAAATGGCATAGTGACCCAGCATAAGAAATAAAATGAGTAAATGTTTTTGACTACTCACCACTGCTTCCATTCGCCAGAGTATCTTAAACTCCTGGTCTGGGATGTGAAGCTAACATATACTACCTTTGTAGAAAATGAATTGGAAAGATTGCCTTCTTGATAAAGTATACATTCTGTACTTGGCTCAAGACCAAGGCTTAACGCCAGTTTCGCAAACACGTTCACCTGATAGGCATTCTCCTTCAAAGATATAGGTTGAAAAATGTCTGTTAAAAAGTTTAATAAAAGACTCCTTTTGCTGATTCAAATCATCTACATATAAGAACACGCGTTGTAGTATTTGCTTTGATCACACACACTGCACACTTGCTGTATCCTACCTAATTTTCTGAAGATCACACCGCCATCAAGTCCTCTTCTCATAAAAGCAAAACAAAAAGTGTCAGTGTCACCTTCAACCTTATGGTTGTTGCAGTCTTGTCTATTGTAAGACAAATCTGAAATGTCATTTGAAATTAGGTTGTCTTTTCATATGAAACTGAAGCGGTTTTCAACACCAAGTCCTGTATGCTGGTGTTGCTTTTTTTATCATTCACCAGGACAAGTTTTTCTCTCTATTCTCGGTAGTTGGCTGATGGGTGACACTGTGACATTAACCCTTTACTTCGTTGACTCGGGTCCCCCAGGGATCTGTAAATGGTCCCCTAATTTTGCTGAAAACACAGCTCTACAAGCTCACAACGCGTCGCATTGTGAGCTTGTAGGTCTGTTATTTCCACCTATTATGACATGCCCGGAATAGGAACGCTTAGGGTTCATGTGGTCAAAGGACGTTGTTATCGTCCTTGGGTTTTGAGACATGCCCTCCGGAATGGGTGCTTTCCGGCAGTGTGATGTCCTCTTTCAAGAAGAAGGGGAAGTAGGTGTTGAGGTAGAGGGCTTTAAACTTGGTGCTGCAGAAGCAGTAAATGAGCGGATCCAGCAAACAGTCCATGTAGGACAGCACCATGAGGCCGTCGAACACCTGCGCAGCTCTGTCCTCCGTGATCTCCGGCAACTCCTGGACCCTGGCGATGAGCAGTATCATCCTGGCCAGCGTGCAGGGCAGGAAGCAGAGAGAGAACACCACCATGACGGAGGTGACCAGGAACACGGCGCGCCTCAGCTTGGTCTTGTCCCCGACTGTCTTCTGCCGCAGACGGTTGACGATGTGCACCGTGCAATAGACCAGGATTATGAAGGGAATGATGATCTGTGTGAAGAAGACCACCTCTCTCAGGCTGTCCACCACGTCCTGAAATGAAAGCGCCATCCACTTAATCACTCGTGAGCTAAATTGACATTTTGTTTGGTGCACTGTGAAACCACGCCGGTCCAATTTAGATGGGGAAAATGGCTTTTGAAGTTGTTTTGATGTGAGATGGCATGCGAGTGAGTTGTATATTATAATATAATATGAAGATAATAATGGATTCCTGTGTTATACTGTACATGTTAAAAATAAACTTTGTGAGGAGAGGGTTCTTCAGAGGAGGAATAGGCCCAGCTCATGCACAACTACTCACACTACTGCTGCTGCAAACTCTGAAGCCAGTTTTCTTAATAAAAAAATCTGGTTACAGTCATTATGTAATAATGTAACATATCTCGCTTCATAGTTTGTAGAACAAAAATCCAAACAGCAGGGTGTGGTTAAATGTGTGCTTATAAAGCCTTGTTGTGACTGCTTTAGTGTATAAGGGCTGTACAAATAGACTTGACTTGACTTGGAAAGATAAGAATGTTCACTTTCCATCATGCACTCAGAATGATGTGAGATTAACTCTAAAATGTTTCATTTTTATATCTTATCATTTATTTTATATTATGTACTGAGCCAGCTGATTACACCTTGGGGTGATATATGTTGAAAACATTAACACTATAAGATATGCATGTATTGATCCCCATGGGGAAATTCAGGTGCCAAAGCAGTAACAGCAGTAAGGGTACAGGTAACAGGTAAGAGTAGAATCAAGACCAAGATAGATAAGAATAAATATCAAATACAAATAAAATAAAATAAAAATTGACCTTTTCTGTCTGAGCTTTGCATTAGATGATGCATGCATGTATGTGATGCACTCAGTATGTTACATGATTGATGTGCTACACTGTACCTTGATCAATGCATCTTCTGAGGTGCCGTTTCCGGTGGTGAGGCTGTTGCAGCACTCGAAGGTCTTCAGCATGGTTGGGATGGTAAGTGGCAGCAGGAATAGCCAGATGAGGATGGAGATCTGAGGGGACTTCTTCAGGGCTTTGAGGAGGTTCTTCTTTCCCGGGTGGACCACGTTAAAGTAACGGTCGATGGAGGTCACCGTGAGGAAGGCGATGCTGGCCCCCCGGTTGAGGAACAGCATGAAGAGCATGGCTTTGCACACAAAGTCATTGTCACTGCGCCGTTCCCCCTGTATGAAGTTGTGCGCCTTCACAGGCAGGCAGAAGAGCAGCAGGATGTCAGCCAGGACCAGGTTGAAGAGGAAGATGTTGTTGGAGTTGGACTTCCAGAACTTCAGCTTGGTGACGAACAGGTGGAGGACAGAGGCGTTCAGAGGCAGAGCCAAGATGAAAATGATAATCATCACAGCTGCATAGAATTGATATAGTGCCTTGTTAAAGGCCTTGCAGTCCTCAATGGCATGGTATCCTGGCATGGTATCCATTTGAAAATGCACCAATAGATCTTATGTGTATATATATACTATACTGCTCAGAACAAATGAGAAATTCTAATTCCTCTCTGAAAAAGTTAGTTTGTGTATCCGGTGTCCTCAGTCCCCAAGATGAAATCTGTTCACTTCACACTCACGTAAGACAATTCTCACTCAGCAAGCTGCAGTGTTCCAAGTTGAAGCAGAAAAAATTCTCCCCAAAAAACGTTTTTAAAAGCAGAGGTGGGGTCCGACACACCTTTTGTTTTGCAGTCCTGGTTTTTGAACGTAGATAATGAAAGCAGAAGTCTGCAAGTAATTCTAGTCTTGACGGTGCTGAGAGCTGAGCTCCTAATAGGAAACAGGCAGGCAGCTTCTTTGGAATAGTCTGGCTGTTCAGACTTGTTATCGTAGCTCCTCCTTATTGCCCAAGGCACAGTGACAGTGAGTCACCAGTTGCTTTCAACAGCAGGGCTAACTGGGGCTTACATTACTCTGGACAACATTTAGGTCTGACCACACTTAATGAAAGCAATGTTTGTTTACCTGAAAAGAAAAGAACAGAGTTGCAATCTGTATAGGAACCAAGATTCAAAAAAGAAAAAGAAGACACAAACTTTTTATAGTGTTAAGTGTGATATCACGCTGTGTTAGGCTTGTCAAGTCCCAAAGTGGAACTCAGGCAATCGGTCTATCAGCCACTGAGCAAGTTGACGTAGTTGTATGTCAGAAGAATGGCTAACCCCATGGGAAAACCTTTTCACTGTCACCTTCTTTCTCACGTCTTGGGAAGTATTGCACAATTACTTGTAAGAACTGCTATTTGTATGGGTTCCATTGAGTTATGAGTTGGGACCACAATATGGATGAGACAGAGGTGGACAGAAAAGAAATAAAGACAAAGATGGTCAAAGAGAGCAAGCGCTTGCATTGCGTGACAGCACTGCTGCCTCTCTGGGAAGAGCGTTGGAGCGGAGTCTCTCATGAATGACAAGTTGTGATTGATGAAATGCATATAGAACTCCATCTGGAACGCTGGCCTAGAGTCAATGTGGAGATTCTATCTTCTCTCTTAGTATGATAAAAATGTAACTGAGGGAGTCTGTGAGTGAGTCTCCTTAGAGAGGATATATAAAGTACATCCCTGGGAATCGAATGACAAATTTACATGCAACGTGCATGGGAATCGATGAGAGATTTACACGTAGGAATGAAGGGACAGATACCGCTTCTGTCACTATTTCTACTATGTATGGCAAAGTAAACAAGGCATTTGGAATGTCGTGTCCTAAGGGAGGTGTTTTTTTTTAAACTTCTCTGGGTAAAGTTGTAGGTCCTTCCATTTAACCCCACATGCCTCAAACTCATTTTGCAGTTTAGTAGCCAGTCCAGACAAGTCTTGGTCTGCCATGCAGGCTTTCTCCAGGGGCACATCTACGAAATAAGTAATGGACACGAGTCACGACCTCTTTCCAGAGTGGAGTTATTATGTGAAAGTTATTGGTGGACTCTTCAAAGGCTGGTACAAGGAAACAAAGAGATAATTTAAACTCAACTCACCAAGAAAACACGGCATCACCTTTCACAAATGACTGCTTCGGAGGTCAGAGAAATTACCCATCTTGCATAATACAGCAGAGCCATAATATCCACGTCAAAGACGGAAAATAATATGCAGTTAACGGTTAAGCAAATACATGACTCACACACACACACAACTCCAACGCTGGCTATCAGGGGATTTTTTTGGGATACTGATCAAAAGCAACAACGAACAGTAGGAAAATATGCTTTCTTCAGTATGTGCCAGGAAAGCATTTCTCCCTATGTTACTCAGCAAATGCTGCCTCTGCAGAGTGCATGAACCCATCTTGGGCTGCTGTAGCGCTGGGGATAATTTATTATGTTGGTTCAACTTCGCTTAACATCTGGTGTCCAGGTGTCTGTTATTGATAAGCCAGAAGTATAACGTTTGTTTCAAAGAAATGGACTTTCTATTGTATTGATCTGGAATATTAGTCTCTATAAGTCTTTCCATTCACTGTCTGTGACGTGACCCAATGCCTGACACATGCCTGACTTTCCTTAGGACAGAGAACTCTTTTATATATTTATGTAACATCCTGTTTTTTTTTTACTCATCTCTGACCCACCCATCCAGTTCCTGCTCACCATTATTGCAACAGTTTTTTTAACTGAATTTTGACTTCAATTGCAAACAGAGGACAATGACGTATGTCTATAACATAATCATATGTGTATATTATTTGCTCTATTGTGTTTAATTACAAATAGAGTATTATGCTTTAAACATACTTGAAAAATGTGTTATTCTGTTATAACAGGAAACCCTCAGGCTGGATACTCCATTACTACTTTTTCTCTTTTAAGAAAACAGGTTTGACTAGGATTAGCATGTACTCTACGAGTGCTGTAGTTAATAAACCATTTGAAGTGTGTGGAGAGGTTGTCTCACACTTGAATCCAGTACATTTGGAAGGTTTCAAACTCATGATGTTTCACTAAACCAACATTTTAATCACATGAACTCTAGCGTCCGTATTCTGGGGCGAACATTCTACGAAAATAGCAGATTGGCATGTAGATTGGTTATTCGATGACAAGTTTTGGACTAAAGGGAGGTTTGGAGTAGAACCCTAGGGGACTCCGGTCAGCTGAGTATATAGGGTTTAAGTGGATATTTCATTTCTGAATAGGATATGTTATGTATCCTCAGCAGAAACCTATACTGGGCACCTCCCTTTGTATTTGCTTATTTGCGACTGCATGAGTCTATGCAAAAACCTGATGCTCGCTCTTGGGAAAGGAAAGACATACCAAGTAGTTGTTTAAAGGTCAGTTCCTTCAGGTTGAAGGGTTTAGTACACTGCACACAGGATTACTCACACAGTAATCAGTTTTTTGTGGGCATGTAAACATAGCCCATTGTAATCAGTGATTAAAAGCCCGGCTTTTAACTGTTACACTGTGGAGCAACTACTTTCATATGCGCACAATAACTGGCATTCAATCAGATTAAATGCCAGATTATAACGATTGTCATGCAAATATGCCCAAATGAATACACCACCTAGATTTTTACTATGGGAGATGACCAAACTTGCTGCGTGGGGCTGGCGCAAAGCAACAAATGAAAATAAAGAGTATGACATTTTCAACAAAGAACACCAAAAGTATTAATATTCCATACATTTTCCATCTGATATGGTAGTATTGAGACATCTGGATCTGTTGATAGCCTGACCATAAATAAATCCAAGTAGCCCTAAGGGAATTTGTGTGTTCTTAACCCATGGTCAAAGTTTGAATCTCCCCACTTGCTTTCAGTAGCCAGAGTGATGCATTATGTAAAATATATAACAATGTACAGTAGTCAGTGGTGTTCATCATATACAGTATTTCATCCACTTGGTTCAAGGTTTATTTATTGTAACATCTTGTGCACTTGTACATGAGAGTACATTAATTTTGTTCTGGGTCCTCAGATATTGTAGCAGCATAATAATAATAATGGTAATAAACACAACAACGATGGGGGTTAACTTATTTTTCTTTTCTCTGACCAGATGTTCATATGCCTGATTGTCTGGGGGAAGTATCTATTGTGCTGTTTAGCATGTGCCTACTTCCTAACAATTGCATTTAAATTGAATCACTACGTCAGTGAGGATGGAATAGGATTTAGATAAAGCTAAAAGCATAAATGGGTATTTATTAAAAAGATAAAGCACGCCAGGCTCAACTAAATCAGAAAACAATATGCAAACTGTGCGACAACAAAGCTAATTTCAAGAGAGATGCTTTTCATACTTACGCTACTCCATCTGTCCTGTTGTTTCTCATTTAGGCAGCTGTGCTGTTCAGAAAGAACGATCGAAGCAGAGACTGCTGTCTCCCATCCAAGAAGAAACTACAAATGAATATGGAGCACAGGTCAAAGATCAAGTCAGTCCCTTTGGTGTCAGAAGAGTCCCACCCGCTAACCCTGAAGACAGGTACTGTACTATATACTATACCATACTGTAGGTCTAATAAGGGAATGGTATGCAGGTATTGTACACTACAATATATTATTCATACATTTTATGGGCAGTTCTTTTTTGTTTTGTTTTTGCTTTATTTGGATAGCATAGTCCCAGACCCCCTGTTGAAGACCCCTGCTTTATTCAGTAAACTGAAAGATTTCTTTTTTGAAATGTGTAACTTTATTAGAACACCAAGCGTTGTAGTACAGAATACAGTGTTGTAGGGTGTCTAGAACAGATTTCCCTTGATGAAATCAGTTGCCACTTCTGGTAATTTCCAAAATTCCTGTAGTTTGATTATGTGTAAGTAGTTGATTGTGTAGGTATTAGATGTGAAAAGCACTTAACAGACATGTTGTTTATGTCAAGAATACAGTTGTGGTTGTAGTTGCCATGTGCAGACAGAGTAAAGGCCTTCATGTTTTCTCACTGGTCTGCAAGGCCTATCAGACCTGCTCTGAGAGAGAAAGAGAAAACCTTTGAAGAGTTTGTAGAGGAGCAACTGAAAGTGGATGAAATCATCAAACCCAAACACGAGCAGGTAAAGTATATTGTATAACAGAACAATGTCAGCCATTTGTCCTACTTTGTAGAGTCATTGTTTTAGTGCATTATTCACCAAACATGCACCTTCTGGGTAAGCGACAGAATAGATGTGCTACAGCACCTAACAAATAATGGTTTTCACACACATGGAAGGATCTGGTAATGTAATGTACTAATACTAGTAATCTAACAAATGGCTTTAAAAGTGATGTGTATTCTATTAACGCAGAGCAAAAATGCTTATGTTCCAAACACTTTCTACGTATTCCCCCCCCTGTTTTCATTTGTGTTTCATTCTCTTTTCTTAGTTGTGTAAACAGAAATTAACTTGATCTGTGTCTTTCCCTCAGGACACTGGCGAGGTGAGAAGGTCGACAGAGAAACGTTACTTTTTGCGCAGGGGAGAGGGTATGTCTAGGACAGAGAGAGTTAAGGACACTGTCCAGCGGAAGCCCCAGAGGAGGGCCTCCCTTGACCACGAGCAGCCCAGCAGGAAGTTAACCCGGGGCAGGCTGCAAAGGCGCTCCTCAGCCCCCTCTCTGGACATTAAAAATCAAGGAATGCAACTTGCAACCGAGCTCCCTCTGACAGTTCAGAAAGAGGGTATCAGGGATCCAAGGAACAAACCCTCACTTAAATCACAGAAACACAGCCATACTCTGTGTCATCCCCATAACCAGGCAAAGTCCCAGACTGAATCCCAGGCCCCATCTGATTCCTCTACCCAGCTCCAAACATTGGAACAACCCCCGCAGCTTTCCCTAAACCAGGCCAGCTCCCCTCTCCGGCCCCATCCCCACCCTGATTCTCTGCCTCCCTCCCTGGGTCAAATACAAGAATGGACCAGCATGCCAGCTGTAGGAGACAGAAAGCAACGTCTCTACCAATTACAAGAGAGAAAACATGACAGTAAATCAGGAGAGAGAAGACACAGTGATGCTATGGAGGTCCACCAGTCACGTCAGCAAGAAGCCAGAGTAAACCAGCCTGCTGGGAATGATAATAATCAGTCTTTCATACAGCAGGGGGCAAGGAGACAGAAGGAGGAAAAACTGGGCAAAACCACTGGAAGAGGAGAGATGAGGGAAAGTGAATTTGAGGTCACAGCAACACTGAGGACATGTGAACTTCTGAGATCATCTCATGTGGCCTCTGAAGAGCGAAGTTGCCGCTCCGCGAAAGGGAATTGCACAGAAGTGTCGACACTCAAACAGCTTGCCGTTTCAACCGAACCGCATCAGACAAAACATTTGAAAACTCATCCATCCCCTCACAAGAATAACACAGTTTGCCCCCAAGCCGGGACAACTCAGGAAGTTATTGTTGGTTTTAAGACAGTGAATGACCACATAGTGAGAGTCACAGGCCCAGAGATGGAAACTCTTTCCTCAGACTCCGCCGAAACCAAAACATATTATTGGGCCCGGCGGCGCAACAATTCAAAACCAGCAAGTAGAAGGGGCTCCGGCTCCTTTAGGGTCAAAGGGCAGAGACAACCTACAACAAAACCGCCATCATCATGTTCCACCTCAATGAACAACAGAAGTCTAACTTCACCTCTTAATACCATAAAAATAAGGACTTCCTGTCATGCCAGCACCAGCAGAAGTAGCAACAGTAATAGTAGTGATGATGATGATGATGACGATCACCCACACTCCTATCACAATCTCAAGCACCCATCCCCAGTTCCTTTCCTCCAGCACCAGGATTCCAATCTAGACCTCTCGGAAGGTGACTATGCAAGTGATGCGCCCAGCGAGGCTGGAGAAGAGCTTGTGATCTCCGACCTCCTGACACAGAACCCAAACATCAAAATCAGGCCGACATCAAGTCTCCCTCTGTACCGGGAGCCATCCCCGTCCTGCAGCTCCAGCAGCGATGGTAAGATGATAAAAAAGTAATTCATTTCAGCATTAACTTTTTAACATTTACATTATTGAATATATCTAAATAGAAACTTTTTTTTTAAAATCATATTTTCAATCTGATCGCAATTTGCTACAAATGAGCCATGATTGGACTGCCCTGGTGACACCTTATCCAGTATTAGGACTTTGATGAGTATGAAAAATTCTACCTTGATATTGATGGAAACATTCTGTTTTTCATTGTGTGTCGCTCAGTGGTGTAAAGCAAAAACAAACCAAAACTCAGCTCCTCTCCATCTCCCCCAAAAAACACTGATCACATGTTGAAAAGGACTTTTTGAGAAACTATAATAATAAATGATACATTGTCTCATGAATTGTCTCATGTCTCCATGATCATGTTATAAATCATCTAGGAAGGATATGTGGGTCTGATTTTTTTTTTTTTTTTTTTTTAACATTTTGCACAGAGCTTAGGGACATAGTCTGGTGCAAAACGCAGTCCCGGCGGACTCCGTCCCGCACACCACAGCTGTCATTCAGGAACGCGCCCCCACAGAGCAGCACAAAGGCTCCTGGGAGCCACTCTGGCCGAGGAAAAGCAAGGAAGCGAGAACCTTCAAACTCTTCGGAGCCCAGAGCCGAGATTGTCAACAAAACAATGGTAGCATCTAAAGAGCGCATCAGGAGATTAACCAATGCAGAGCAGGGTGAGAAACCTGGGGATACAACTCTATTAAAATGCTCATGTGTCACCATAGGGTTATAATATACTGGACATGGTATGTAAACAGCAAGTATGTCACAACACGCACACGCACACGCACACACACACACAGTTATTGTCTCCGCCAGGCCGTAAGGCATGGCGAGAGAGTTTGTTTTGTTCCCTGTCCGTCCGTCCGTCCATCCGTCCGTCCGTGGACAGCTAATTTCTGGCACCGTTGGCTTGATCGCAGCGAAACTGTGCACACACACTCCCTGGATACCAATTCAGAACCTCTGCCCCAAAATTTTCACATGGGCCTGTTATAGCGCCACCAAGAGCCCGCTTTTTGCAAAACACATTTTTTTACAGTACTCCTACATATTTTGTCCAAACGTCACGCAAATCGGTACACAGTAATAGTCATTAAACAAAACTTGTTTTTCATATTTTTCATATTCCATCCTGATTGGCTAAAAATGGCTTCCAAAGTTTGCAGGAGTGCTCTGTTTTGAACAAAATGCCTCAAATCATGTACACAGCATGCACTTTCCGTGAAATTCTGCACCCACATTCTCACTAGACAGAGGAAGAAATGCCACTTTAATTTTTTCAAATCAACATGGTGGTGCTATAATCAGACGATTTGTGTTTTTACCTACAACTGCACCGATCTATGTAAAACGTTGTATGTGCACTCCCTAGAGGCCAAGGAAAAACCTTTGCCCTGCATTTTTCACATCTGCCTTTTATAGCGCCACCAGGAGGCCGATTTATATAAAACACATTTTTGGATATTACTCCTTCAGATTTTATCCAAATTTGACGCAAATCGGTAGACATGATCTCATGATAGTCATGTGATCATGATGGATCTGTTAGATTTTTCCTATTCCATCCTGATTGGCTAACATTGACATCTAAAGTTTGCAGGAGTGGCCCGTTTTGAACAACATGTTGCAAATCATGAACGCAGCGTCCGATTGCGGTTTTGCACGCACATTTGCACTACGTTGAGGCCACAAATGCCACCCTTTCAACATTGCCCTATTAAAGCGCCACCAGGAGGCAGATTTTTGCAAAACAATTTCTTCAAATACTACTCCTACAAATGTTGTCCAAACATCACGCAAATCAGTACAAATGATCTCTTTAGTTAAGTGATCAAGACGGATCCGTCCCATCCGCCTGATTTTTCACATTCAGCCTGATTTGCGAATTCCGAACATTGCTGGCCCACACTAACCTACCTGACCTGGCGGAGACCTGTGCTCCGAGGAGCACTTTTTCTAGTTTAACATGTGCCTCTTGTCACACTTCTAGGTAGTCAGGAATTGGCCGCCTCACCCAGAATAAAACCACAAAACCCTTCTTCGTCACAGGATAAAGCCAAATTTCAACAACAATCAGGGGAATTTCACAGGTAAAACCTCATCTAGATTCTAGATAATGATTTCTGATGAAATAGCATATGTAGTCAGTGTTGCATTGGTCATTCATTGCACGCAGGGTAACACGCCGTCACACCAGTCTTTTGAGCAGAAGCACGCGCACGCACATGCATCGATTAAAAACAACCCTGAAGTTCACACCTCAACAAAGTTTACAAAGGCTGCCGACTGCTGGGTGTCACACCAGGTGAATTAACATAGGAATGAGCCTAGAAGCAAATCAATTGTCCATTGTGTGACCTACCTGGAACTGTGTCATTTTTAGATTTGAGCTAAAAAGCATTATTTTACACTTTTGGGCTATTCAAAAATAGCAGATATACAAGCTCATAGCGCGGCACCGAGTGCCGCGCTACGAGCTTGTATATCTGCTATTTTTGAAAAATCGTGAAAATGTGTGCAAATCTTTGAATATTTATATTTTTAAAGCGAACATTTTTAACTCAAATCTTTGCTTCTGGGGGTCCCTGGAACAAAATATTTTGATTGGGGTCCTTGGCCAAATACATATCATTTTGGGGGTCCTTGACATGAAAAAGATTGAGCACCACTGATATAGAAACATACGTTTTTGAGAATACTGTTGAGATTTAGAGATTTAGGAGACTCGGCTTCAGGTCTCAATGGGTTAAGCGACGTGCCGTCTTTTAGATGTCCCACCAGAGATAGATTCACCAATGCAACACTGTATGTATGAATATAAAATGTTGCATGTTGCTTAGACAGATGCTAGGTTTGATATTTACCTTCTGCTCATATCTGAGGCTTTCTTAATCTGTGACCTTTTTCTTTCCGTTTCCCCTCAAATGCATTTGTTTCTTTGCAGAGAGATAGTGGCCGAGATGGAGGAGATAGACAGTGGAGGTGCTGTTCTGAGCAGCCAAGCTGGTTACTCTTTGCCAGGGAGTCACCAAGCAGGTGGCCAAATGACACAAAATGAAGTGTGGGCACCTAAAATGGAGTCCAACGAGGCCCAGGTGAATCTCATGTGTGGAAAATTACAGATGATTACAACATTCACAATGATTCACTTGAACACATAATATTTAAAGGTGCTGTAGGTGTAAGCAATATATTGTGGTTTACAAAACGTTTATGTTAATATTCTAAATTCTGATACTAAGCACTGCTAAGTGTTTGTTTAATAACAGGGGTCTTCCCATAAGCTCTGTAGTACAGAAACCAAAGATAATTTAGCAGTTTGTGTTCCAGTTACAGTTTTATCTGCTCATTTATTTGTTCCATCACTTTCAATTTCACTTGTTTATCATCACGTGTCTGTATGAGTTGTCCTGATTGGATGAAATTGGCATCCCGACCTGATAATACCCAAAAAGAAATTATATTATAAAAAGACAAGGAAAAAAGACCATTACTGCATCAAAAGTAATCAACAAACTATACTATAAAAAATTGCAGATCTACAGTACAAGCTCACAACGCCTCTCAAAGAATCAGTGGACAAGACTAAAAACAGGAAAATGAGGGCAGAGAGAGTTAGATTCAAACTTGGGTCCTGTGATCAGTGCACTAACTGGTTGATCCAACATACTTGCTTTTTAAACTTTTTGTTTGTACTATTTCTCACTGCTTTTTATTTGCTCTTATATGAAATGAGCCAACATTTACGAGAAATGATTAACTAGTTAAATTACAACACCTCCGTCTACATAATAACCTGTTAAGCTTGACTTGCACCTTCACTGTGTGTATGCGTGTGTTACTGAACTGGTATCACTGGTATTGCACATAATCTGTTCCTCAGGATGAAAGGTAATTACCCTTAGGTCATGTATTCATGGTGTGAGTCTCAGGCTCAGGGCCACTCTCAGCATTGGAGTGACTGGGATTTGATCCAAGCTGAGAGTCACCGGATTTTACTGGAATTGACATGGGACGCCTTCACCCAGTTTCCCTGTCAGTGACAACAACTAAAAGCGACGTGAATGAGTTGTAACCTGCCCTCTTCCCCTGAAATGTCGTCATCCAGTAAGAAGGGAGACTGAGCATGAAGAATGAAACAAGGAGGCATCTAGGAAAAGTCCCAAATGATGCCACTTATGTCTTGCTACAGAGGAAGTCACTGCATTACAGCCTGAGCCTCCAAATCAAACAATAGAAACAATAGAAAATGTGTGTCCTAGTAGATTTGTATCGTGATTCGCATCTGAGTGTTTAGGGTGATTGACTTATACCAGTTAGTTGATCAGAATAAATGCACATGACACCCAAAAAGTGTGAGGTTCTTTCTCCCCTATGAGAAAACAAGGAAAGAGCTCTTGAGTTTCTTTGAACTCAGGACATCAACAAAAGGCTGAGGCATCATCAGCTTTTACCTTAAAGTGCAGTGATAATGTATCGCAGTCTATGACAAAAAAACGCAGTCTATGACATTTGTGAGGATAGATCCTCAGGCTCCATTGGCTCCATTACCCTGGGCCGGCATGCTGTCTTTTGACCATGTTGTCTGCACCCTCTTCCTGTTATCCTCTCACTGTTTGCCGAGTCCAGTACATAACAACCTCTTCACCTCTCTTGCTTGACTCCACTTCTGTCCACACCTACGTTCTTCTCCCAAGTCAACTCCCTTTTTACTCCCGAAATTCCAACTACAGCCCTGCAATAGAGGGATGTGTTTAGGCACCACCTCTGTCAACTGGGGTCAACTTTAGTCATGGCCAAAAACTTTTGCACAATCACCTACCCACTCTCCAAACCCCCCCCCCCCCCCCCCCCCCATTACAATTCTGAGTGACTTCACCACACATCTGGATAACAACTCGTTAAAAGCTATGGATGACCTCAGTGGTCCTCAGCTGTCCACCAGTAAATCTTTTGGAGGCGGCATCATTAGAAATGACTTTTTCGTTTTTACTGGAAAAACAGCGCAAACGGCATTTCCTGTTTGTCAATAGAGGTTTGTAAATTGCTCTTGTGATGCTGATGAGATCCACCGCCTCTCGTGTATCCAAACAGTTTACGGTGAAATAAGAGACCTGTGTATATGCAGTACACACCCTCACTTTTTCACAAAGTCAACACACCATTCACATGGCTCGTTGTGTTATTGGACGCCTGATTTATCTCGGTTATTTATAGTGGCAGTGTGCCGTGTGTGTGTGGGTGTGTGTATGTTTGTGTTTATGCAGGTGTGTTAGTCAGGGCTGCCAACCCTTCTGGATCTGCAGGAGTCTCCTTGATTTCAACCACATCTCCTTGAGGACTCATTGATTGCCATTTCTCCTTGATTTGTGGTATCAGACTTCCAAAATTCACCAGAACACAGGAAATTACATCTATTTATGTTAAAAAATTCCTGGGGGAGGACCCCCTGACCCCCTGCTTGGAGGGTGTGGTCAGTGCGACAGAGATATTCACTTTTAAGCAATGAATGGTTATTGTTAAAGATGGGTCTTACATTATTCCAGTCATTAAATCAATTTCTGTAGGCCTACCTTTAGCGTTTTAATGGATGAATCCAATGCTAGTAAAGCAAGCCTGATAAATCAAATCAAACTCACAAAATTCACCAGATCACAGGAAATTACATCTACTCTATTCAAAGGTTTCGGGGGGAGGACCCCCAAATTGTCCAGCGGAATCCTTGATTCTCACAGTCGGATGTTGGCAGGCCTGAATCGGGCATTTACATATGTCTGTATGTATTTGTATGTCTGGTCTAGCGTTTGTGTCTCTGATAACTGTGTATTCTTTCAGTGTCTCTGTGACTGCACTTGTATGCGTGTCTTTGCATCATAGCTTTACTATAGCCTACCTGCATAACACCTATACTTTACTGTGTGTGTGTGTGTGTGTGTGTGTGTGTGTGTGTGTGTGTGTGTGTGTGTGTGTGTGTGTGTGTGTGTGTGTGTGTGTGTGTGTGTGTGTGTGTGTGTGTGTGTGTGTGTGTGTGTGTGTGTGCGTGCGTGCGTGCGTGTGCGTGCACATAGGAGCTGAGAAACCAGATGATGGCCCTCCAGCAGTGGTTGGAACAGAGAGAGAGAGACTGGTCTTTGGCTCAGCGCCAACTGCAAAGCCAGTTGGAGGCTCTGACCAGAGAGAACAGTGAACTGAGGGGGACGCTCACCCCAACACAACAGCACAGCATGGTGGCCAGGCAGTGTACTGCACACACAGACACTGCATCCCAGAGAGGAACCCCAAGTATAGAAGTAAACAGAACTTTCAATTTTCCAAATAAGATTAAACAGTGTAATGGTTGGGGGGGGGGGGGGGGGTAGAGTGTAAAAGTACATTTTAAGAAATTTAAGAAAGGGGGTTGTAGGCATTCTGCTTGCCTTAGTGTAACGGTAAACACTGTATACTGTTTACGACACTGTTTATATAGGGTGGAGATGTGAGGATTGGTGAAAGGAGAGCATCCATCATTTACAAAAGGTGTTCATCCAGACGTAGATCCACATCCGACCAACACCTAGAAAAGGTAACCACCACCTATGGGCATATTTCACTATTCATTAGAATAACTACTGAAGTATATCTTATATATAACATATCAAAATAAAATGTAATTGTGTAGGGGTGCACTGCTTTAGATGCAGGTATCGTGTCTATACCATGCTAAAATATTTGTACTTGCCATTAGGTGAAGCCAGCCAAAAACTGATGATAGGCTACCCTGTTCAGACAAAGTTATTTACTGTCCTAAATGAACATTACGGATTTGACTGTGTACATGATGGAAATATATACAGTACATTTACAAATGAGTGAGAAAAACCCCCAGGTCTCTGAGGAATTGGATGTGTGCATGGGTTTGTGGCAGCATCATCAATCCCAGATTAGAAGTGCTGGTCTAGACAACTGTTTCCCAAACACTGGGTCGGGACCATTTGTGGGTCACGGACCAATTTTTATGGGTCGCTAGTAGATATCTATTTTTTACATTTACAGTTTCTTACATTTAAAAATATATATTTGTTTTTTCAAAAGATTAAAAAAAGTTTAAACAAAAGAAATCCCAGTTTTCATCAATTCCAAACAATTCCAACAGTTTTTCAAAAGTATTTGATAAATAAAATGAAAAATATATATAATTTCGATAAATAAACGTTAAAAAAAGTTTCAAAAGTAGTGAAAATAGCCGACCTACAAGCTTCGTGCCGCATTGTGAACTTGTAGATCTGCTATTTTCACTAGTTCGGGTCTCAAGCAAACATCTAATTTCTCTTGATTAATTTGAGTCTTTGAGCTAAAACGTTTGGGAACCACTGGTCTAGAGACTAACTGACAAAAGGACCCTGCTGTCTGCTGATGCTGCACTCCCGACCTGAGACAATTGATAGATACAGTAGACATACACGATAAATGAAACAACCAGTGAGATGTTCTGACATGATAGATACAGTAGACATACACCATAAATGGAACAACCAGTGAGATATTCTGACATGGTTGCACACACAGTTTTAACTACTTGACTCCTAGTGTTGTGAACGTGCAGATCGACTATTTTTGACAAATAGATTTGATGCAGAAGAAAAAAAGGAGGGAGCCAAAGATAGACCCCTGGGGTACTCTGGTCAACAATGTAATGTATATAGGGTTTAAGTGGTTAATAGAGAACTACTGACTCAATTTGTTGTTGCATGACTGATGATCAATGCAAATCACATTTCTTATAGTATAGAATCGCTGATTAATGATGTTATTTTGTTGTATAACAGTCGTGTCAACCCTTTTTCAGTTGAAAATACAATTGTTTTTCAAGAGTGATCGAGGCTCATTTGTGGCCCAATGTATACATCCTTCTTTGTTTCCTGGCCTCACTATGGAAATACATGTTTATGGCCTACTGAAAAAAAGCACTCTTGAGTTTGTTTTCATTGTTTGTGATACATTTACTGATACATATCCATGCACATAGTGGGGGATTTTATTTAGATGACAGTGATGAAAAACACCCACTTCCTTTTCAAAAACAGCTCCTCTGCATGTCAGCTGCAACATTTCCATACTGATAGCGTTGACCTTATGGTGGGAATTGGGTCTGTGAACTGTTTGACTGCATCAAGAGTTGTATCCATGTTCTCTGTCCTGTTTGTTTGTGCGAGTACTGTGTATGTTTTATAACTCCAGGATCCTGTGAGAAACACACTGGGGGCCCATACAGGCAGACCTCTGTCAGGGACCCATAGCAGAAGTGCCACCCCAGCCTTCAGCACACCAACATATCACAAGAGACCAGCATCTGAAACGCAATACTGGGTTTGTATGACTGTCTGGTGAATGTATTTTATATCACAATATTTTATTTATTTATCACAAGATCAAAACTGTACTTCACTCAAACATTTGATCTTTATAGAATGTGTCTATGGTTATCTTATACATTTTTCTATACTCTACTCTAATTAATTAATTTGCACAGTTTGCAGGCCCACTTGTCATTATACAGACGGCTTCTTGCAGTACTGTATTACATATTACATGTTACATCTCCCCTAGTTAGACCAAAGCAGAACAGACATCTCCTCTGTCCACCTAACGACCTGCAGTCTAAATCCTGTTCATCCCCATCTAATAAGTATCAAGTTATTCAACTATATAATAGGCTCTGAAGTGGTCTTTAAGCATCCCAGAAATAATTGATAAGGAAAGACAATAGTTAGTGTCACACCACAGACTCTGACATCATCACTTATGTATGAAGTGCAAGCGATACGCTCCCTGTGCCAATTCTTTCAATCCATACTGTTCCAACCTGATTTTATCTTTGAATTACTGGCCCTCTTGTATTATGCATGGACACAGTAAACATTGTGTATGTTCTGGTCAATGTGTCTTTTCTCTCATTGGTCATCCGGCCCACAGAGGGGCAAGAAGGAGCAGAACCCACTAACACCAGTCGGTGACAGTCGTGTGTGTGAAGAGACATGCTATCCTGATGGGAAGGTACTTAAAACTATCATCATCATTATGGAACTTTTTCATTCACTGGTCTCAGTGGTGAAATGAGTAAGAGTTTCACTTTCAGTCCTTACCTTCCTAAATAGCTCATGGGGTTGGGAATGGGTTTAATTAATACATGAATTACTGTACTATTCCTCAGTATGATGATCGTCTACATACAACTTATTATAATAGTCTGTTCTTTGCCTGTTAAAGGACCAATTCATCCTGACCTACAGTATGCCTTATATTACAATTAATGGATTGATAATATCATTATTAAGAGAGCGAATCCATGACATACAGAAGTCATTTAAAGCAACTTTTTAATATGAAGTCCTTGTTCCTTGCACTATTCACTGGGCTACAGGGGCCATGCTATTGTTGTTTTTTAATCATTTCACAGAGCTGTAGCCTATTTAAGCACTTGATCCCCAGCATCCATATTCTGGGCACATGATAACAGACAAAGACACATTTTATATCAGACGAAAATTAATAAACATTGGGACCAGTCGAAATTTACAGAAGAAAATAGGAGAGGTTCATGCCTTTCTAATTTTAGTACAAGGGAGGGTCAGCTAATTTTACTTTGAATCCAAGGGAGGGTCATGCAATTTTGAATTCATAAAATAGTCAGTTTTTTATATACATTTTTAGTACAGCAGAACAGTGGTCAATGACCCCTCTCTATTTCAAATGATACAAAGGATTCAAATCCAGTAACACCTTGGTCTATTTTGAATCAATGACAGTCGTTAACAAGCCATCAACACACAGCAAGTGTGAACGACCCAGTCAAATCTATTCAGCGTCTTAACGATGGTGGTTGAACAATTAAGCAACACTTCAACAGGTGTTAGGCATATTAGAGAGATGCATTGTCCCAATTTCCAACACAGAGATATCCTCTTTTAAGTGTGTTTTTGTTGCTCATAGAATTACATACACCAGGTAGGTTGCAATGACCAATTTATAACTGCATATTCATAATCATTTGAAGTAATTCTGTGCATGTGATTAATTTGGATCTATATGGACAGTTGTGCATATATGCCAGTCTAGCTGCACAAGTAAAACCAGAATTATCGGGCCATAATTGATAGCCTAATTGTTAGACAGGGGCCATTTTCGAATTGCACAAGTACAAGCAAGCACATGCGATTGATATGGGCACATTTCCTACTAATGATGACCCAACCAGGTAAACCGGTACAGTTTCCCTTGAAATTCTAACTCCCATTTCTGTGGAAGTATTTAAGGGAGGTTTTGGTACATCAAGGTAAATACAGGCTTTTATTTGATATATGATGACGCATCAATGTTGTCAGTTACATGGAAGTCGGAGTACATCAAGGTAAATACAGGCTTTTATTTGATGTATGATGACGCATCAATGTTGTCAGTTACTTGGAAGTCGGATGTCTGACTCGGAGTCGGATGTCCAAATAAAAGCCTGTATTTACCTTGATGTACTAAAACCTCCCTTAAATACTTTTGAGTATTAGACAGGTAGCAGCAAACAGGAAACACTCAGACATCACTACAAAACAAAAGGTACACACGTGTAAATTAAAACTAGAACTAAGAAGATATATTTCTAAAATATGTAAAGAAACACAACTGTATTGTAAAACACCAAGAAACAAGTAACACAACAAGAAAACACAACAGTATTGTTAAAAAACATCTGTTGGAACATTTTTCTCTGCACCCAGATTTACTCTTTCATTGAGAGCAAACAGCCCAAACGTTAAATCAGTGGTTTAGAAACAGAAAGTTTAAGGGGCAAAACTCCAGAAGAAAAACATTCACCCTCCGTCTAAATTCTCAAAGGTGGGTGAAGTAATACATTCTCTACTGCATCTTCCATGCCAGCTAGAATGTGAGATAAATCAGTGATTTATGAACCGTTGGTTAAAGGTTCAAAACTCCTAAAAAACGTTTTTACTCTCCATCTAAATTCTAAAAGGTGGGTTAAGTATCACATTCTTAGTTAATTATTACATTCTCAATTGCATGTTGCATGCTAGCATGGCACATGAGTCAGGAGTACAAACCATGGCTCAAATGATAAATCAGGGGTTCATAATCTGAATATTCTGGGTTCAAAATTCCAGAAGAACATTTTTCACTTTCCATCTAATTTGTGGAAAGTGAGTTAAGTATTAGCCTACATTCCCGTTCGCATCTCCTATGTTAGTGTGGCTCAAATGATAACTCAGGGGTTTCAAATCTGAGGGTTCTGGGTTGAAAGCTCCCAAAGAGCATTTTTCACTTTCCATCTAAATTGTGAAAGGTGAGTTAACTATTACATTCCCGATTGCTTCTTCCATGCTAGCATGGCTCAAATGATAACTCAGGGGTTTCAAATCCGAGGGTTCTGGGTTCGAAGCTCCCAAAGAGCATTTTTCACTTTCCATCTAAATTGTGAAAGGTGAGTTAAGTATTACATTCCCAATTGCATCTTCTATGCCAGCGTGGCTCAATAGATGAATCAGCGGTTTATAAACCAAAGGTTCAGGGTTCAAACCTCACCTAATACAAAAGACCACTCAAACAACTAATACAAAATATCTCAAACAACCAAAACAACAATCAATACAAAACTTCAAAGTGCCTCAATAAAAAAAACATAAAACAGTGGTCAAAAAAATAACAAATAAGTCAGCTATAATACTAATAATGTCAATGACATACAACACAAATTGCTTTGCTTATTATGTAAATGTATTTACACTCAGACATCACTACAAAACAAAAGGCACACATGTGTAAATTAAAACCTGAACTAAGAAGATATATTTCTAAAATATGTAAAGGAACTGTATTGTAAAACACCAAGTATAAATATAGCTGCAGGCAGCAATAATACGGGACCAGTGAATGAAGAATGGAGAGAGAGATCACAAATCGGCACTTTTCTCTATTGACGTACAACCTAATTATGACTGGACAACGTGTCTCTCTGCTCCTCCAGACGGAGCAGCTTCTCTCTACTGGCAGCAGGCTGATCACTTTTCCTGACGGCACCAGGAAGGAGATCTCAGCAGACCAGAAGACGGTCATGGTCACGTTCTTCAATGGAGATCTCAAAACCATGTCGGCAGATGGGAAAGTGGTGGGTGCCACTATCACTTTTGCACACAACAGTGTCAGAAGGTCACATGAAAGGCATGGCAACATGTCACATTCACAGGATAAATGTATTTTGTAGAACAATGCAGTATGAAAAATCGAGATTTTGAGTGGAGGAAGATTTGCACACCGCAAAAACAGAGACTAGACAAAGACGGAGACTGGACAAAATATATATTTGTTTTATTTTCTGCATGCTCAGAAAGTGCGCTAGTGCAAAAAGTGTGAAGTGCTGAACAAACATTTTGGTTATGGGACCATCGTCAGTGCTATCTGAACTACAGACAGACATGCTTCTCATATACTATAGGGCTCTAGGCCAACACTGTGCTTGATAATCAGGGTCATCAGCATGGCAAATACAGGGAAAGTAATTAGGACTGTTTTTACAGTACATATCTAATAGACCAAAGAGTATTGAGATATCGGAAATATTGTTTCCATGTTTTCATTTCTTTCCGGCAATAACTCATCTTTTCAAGCTCTATTGCTTCCCCTTTCACCTGTGTTAATTCGCAAGTCTGATTTCAGCCATCTCATATGAATATTATGAAAACACGTTACTTCATATTACCCAGCTATATGCATATGTTTTGAATTGAAGGGCCTGTGTGTAGTCGAAACTTTACATTTCACAATCAGGCTCCATCTATAGTCAACGCCTCTGAATAGAATAGATAATAAATCACACACTAACACTTAACACTAATACTACTGTTTGAGGCATAGTTGCACTACTGATACTGTATGTACTTCTTTGGAATGTGTCTATACCGTAGGTGTATTACTACGCTGACACACAGACAACACACACCACCTATCCAAATGGTCTGGAGGTCTTTCACTTCTCCAACAAACAGATTGGTAAGGCCTGTTCTCTCTTTACATTATATGACTGCATTGACCAACACACATCTGTCAAAAGAAAGACTGTCTAGGTTTTTGCTTTTACTTAAGATTAACATTTACTTGTTGCTGATCTAAGATTTGATGGATATTCTATGTTGGGGCAGGTATTGGTATTCTTGGGGGCTTTGCCATTCGCCAGTGCACAGGACATGCTGTTACGATCTCTTGTGCCGTTAGAATGAGGTTTTCCAGTTTGCACCTCAAACCACAGATGTTTTGTGGATTTACACACATTGCAGTTAGACACTTTAGTCAGGATTCGTCATGAATGTTGAACCCTTCAAGTTAATTTACTGATATAATCTACAGAAACATACATTTAAATATTGAGCCTTTCATAGGCATTACATTAAGATACACATATGTAACATCATACAATCCACAAAATCATTTAAGATGGCACAGGAGGAGGCTAGGGAGGTGGAGGGAGTTTGATCACAGACAGCTGATTAAAAAGACTGCCTTAATGAACCAATAGATTGAGGGTGTATTTGTTAGCTTGTTAGCGAATGAGAATGAAGAGATGAGTGTGGTTGAACGTGGAGAGACCGTCTGACTGTTGTGGGTCAGGTGTATGTATATGCATTAACTTGAGAATGGAGGGAGAAAGAGTGAGGCTGAGTGTGCCTGCCATGCTTGACTGATCGATTTTTGTTTGTGTCTCTGTATCCGAAAATTGTAACTTATAATATAATACAGCCTGGCATTCCTATTTTGACCATGTCATTATAGACTAAGATTTTCAAATTTCTTCAAACTTTTTCAACATTTGAGCTTGTTGATCAGCAGTTTTCGTTACTTTTGTGCAACACAGTTATAAGTATAGAATAGGGGTTAAAGCCCAGTCCGTCCGATTCGCAACGCAATGAGTTGCAACTTCCAACCAGTTGCAAGAAATTGCAGTGGTCTTAATTGACCAGTTGGAGGTCAGTGCAGTTTTGGGATAATGTTGCAAGTGGTTGCATGAGGTTGCAAGTGGTTGCAGTTGCAACGTGGCGTTGCGAATCATTGGTGTAGACTGGGCTGGTTAATGGTATGTCTGTCTCCTTCTATAATAGAGAAACATCATCCTGATGGGAAGAGAGAAATAGTGTTTCCAGACCAGACCATCAAGTACCAGCATCCTGATGGCAGAAAGGAGACTGTCTTCCCTGATGGCACTGTGGTTAGGCTTTCACAGTAAGATTTAACTACTTAAACCCTAGCATCCCAATTCTGGTCATATAATAGGTGAACATTCTGCAAAAATACGTGAAGCAATCGGACGCTGCGTTCATGATGTGAGGCATTTTGTTCACAGGAGTAATATGAAGAAATTTATTTTGCAAAAAACAGAGTTGTAAACAGAAGGTTTGTGGTTTGAAACCACCAGTGGGATCATTTTCTGCATCAAAATCCCAATAGGTCCATGTATTGACTTATCAGTGTCACTGATAGTTTCCATACCTCTGTAGCACATGGGATGTGTTGGAGATTTGTAAACAAAGTTTGTGGTTCAAGACTATGGTTGGAAACATGTACATCCTCTATCTAAATTCTAAAAGGTCAAGTATTTCCTTCTAACTCACAACTTCTACACCAGCGTGGCGTAAGCAAAATGTCAGGGGTTCATAAACAGAAGGTTCTATGTTTGAAACTCAAGTCACTCTGAAAATAAAATCTGCCATCAAATTAAACTAAAAGGCTAGCAGGCAGGTTTATCGTCCTTTCTCAATGTCCAGGCTGTGCACTCTGTGTCTGTATTCTCCCATGGTGTACTGGTGTCTATTTAGAGCCAGAGAACATTCAAGTTTACAATAGTTTTTTGTTGTTTCGATCAAATGGGTTTCATAATTACATTTTTGTTGATTGATAATTTGGGTGGGTTGGATTTGTCAAGAAGTTATGTCAATGTCCTAATTATTAGTAGTGTTAGGAGGGTCTAATGCTAGACTGACTATCTATTCTATGATATTGTTTAGACTTCAAGGGATGTGTAATGATTTTTGGGGTCACTCATTTTAGATACTCTGTCTCCCTTTCTTTTCCCTCCATCTTGCACACGCGCACTCACTCACTCACTCACTCTCACTCTCTCACTGTCTCGGTGTAAGTGGATTGTGTCAATTGGTGTAACCAGCACATGGCCCAGTGGTGCACCTTCCTAGTTTAAATTGATTTGCACTGAGCTAAGACAATATATTTGAATTTCATATTTGCTGCAATTAAGAGCAGCACACACAAACACAATCCGGGTCAAACTTTGATCGCATTCGAGAATTTATGTCAAGTCATATTTTATATATAGTGTATATAGTGCAGTCTTAAGACATATTCTTCAATTTAGCCATTTAAATAAAGTCTGTAATTGATTCTTTAAGTCAGACAGTTGTTTGAAAAACAATTACCCTCATTTGAATTCATATGCATTGGTCCCTTGTTGCTTGCTCAGTTTCAAATGAGTTCATTTAGTTCACAATTTGTATCAGTGTTTAGTCTTAGCATGTCACTTGTCTTGTTTGCAGGTCAGGTGAGAAAACTGTGGAGTTCATCAATGGCCAGAGAGAAATCCACACCTCCCAGTACAAAAGGAGAGAGTACCCTGATGGAACAGTAAAGACCGTCTACTCAAATGGACGACAGGAGACCAGGTACACGTCAGGCAGAGTGCGCATCAAGGACAAGAGCGACATCATCATATGAATTAACCCTGGGGTGGGTGGGTGTGTGTGTGTGTGTGTGTGTGTGTGTGTAGTTACGGGGCCAGAGCTCAGCTCTGGACCTGTTTTATTATTACAGGGACAGAGCTCTCAGCTCTGTACCTGTTTTGATATTGGCAGTATTCTGTTTCTTCTGCCACTTTTCGCAGTTCTGTTTGAACCGTGCTGTCGCTTTTTACGAAACTCGGCCATATGGTAGATGGTCATGAAAAACGATCAAAAAATAATTCTCACAATCTTTCGTCCAAAGGTGGCGCTATAGCACTCAATTGAAAATGCCAACTTTGAACAGGTACAACTCATACCCTGTTTGACCTACAGCCATGAAACTTGGATACACATATGCGTCTCCTCATGCTGAACAACTTTCATCCTCTGACTTTTGACCTCTGACCTTTAGATCTCCCACCATTTTGAATTATATAAAAAACAGTTATTGGCTCCTAACTTCTGCATTTTTTCACTTATGGAAAATCCGCTCCCATCATTATGTCGGCAGAGGTCCAAAGTTCAAGTGTTAAACGTTTCGTGCAGATTGCTCCAAAATCCTAGGATTCCATAGATTTTAACTATTGCAGTTTTATGAAAATTATTCATCTGCGCTTAAAACATACATGCAGACTCACATTTCTTTGAAACTTTGCAGAAATGTACAGGGTCATTCCAAATATCACTGAAACCAATCTTACTCCGATTGGCCAAAGGCGGGCGCTATAGCAATTTTTTGAAAATGCAGACTTTAAACAGGCATAAGTCATGCCTCGTTTGGCCGAAAGTCGTGAAACTTGCTTACACATGTGCCTTGACTCATGAGGAACACATGTATCGATTTGACCATTAAGCTCCGCCCTTAGATTTTCCGCAATTTTGAGCAGTTTGAAAAATACTTGTTTTTGCCAGTTCTGGCTTAACCGTGCATACGCTTTTTACGAAACTCGGCCATATGGTAGATGCTCATGAAAAACTACCAAGAAATAATTCTCACACTCATTCGTCAAAGGGTGGCGCTATAGCACTCAATTGAAAGTGCCAACTTTGAACAGGTACAACTCATGCCCTGTTTGACCTACAACCATGAAACTTCGATACACACATGCGTCTCTTCATGCCCGACAACTTTTGTGGTCTGACTTTTGACCTCTGACCTTTAGATCGCCCACCATTTTGAATTATATGAAAAACAGCCATTGGCTCCTAACTTCTGCATTTTTTCACTTATGGAAATTCCGCCGCCTAGAAGTTGTCGGCAGAGGTCCAAAGTTCAAGTGTTAAACGTTTTGTGCAGATTGCTCAAAAATCCCATGTATCCATAGGTTTTAACTATTGCAGTTTTATGACAATTATTCATCTGCCCCTAACACATACATGCAGACTCACATTTCTTTGAAACTTTGCAGAAATGTAGATGGTCATTCCAAATATCACTGAAACCAATCTTGCTCCAATTGGCCAAAGGGGGGCGCTATAGCAGTTTTTTTTAATGCAAACTTTAAACAGGCATAAGTCTTGCCTCGTTTGGCCGAAAGTCGTGAAACTTGCTTACACTTTTGCCTTGACTCATGAGGAACACATGTATCGCTTTGACCAGTAAGCTCCGCCCTTAGATTGTCCGCAATTTTGAGCAGTTTGAAAAACACTTAAACCCAGGATTTTTCAGCTATTTGCGTGAAACTGTATCATCTGTGTGATCTCCTTTTTCACAGTTCCTTGTCTGTTGGTCCAAATGAGTGCCTCACAATTTCAAGGTCGCCAGTTCAAGCCTCACTTGGTGCAGACTTCATTTAAGTTGAATTGCAAACAACATGACTGTATCAATGAATACATGTGCAAATGGTAAAGATAACCTGAAATGCATATTTGTTTCGGTAGTGAGCAACTTTCGTTTCGGTAGTGATTTTGGCCTCCACACTTAGTGATTTATTCGGATTTAACTTTCGTTTCGGTTTCGTTTCGGTAGTGACCCAATGGTGAAAAAATAAATTTACCAAGTCCAGAGCTCGATGAACATTAGGGACCAAAAAAAGTGTCACTACAAAGTACTACCAATCAACTCTAAATTGCCTGAAACGTACTCCTAACAGGTTTTCGGGGGGACGATTTTGGCCTCCACACTTAGTGATTTTTTCGGATTTAACTTCGTTTCGGTTTCGTTTCGGTAGTGACCCAATGGTGAAAAAATAAATGTACTAAGTCCAGAGCTCGATGAATGTTAGGGACCAAAAAAAGTGTCACTACAAAGTACTACCAATCAACTCTAAATTGCCTGTAACGTACTCCTAACAGGTTTTCGGGGGGACGATTTTAGCCTCCACACTTAGTGATTTTTTCGGATTTAACTTTCGTTTCGGTTTCGTTTCGGTAGTGACCCAATGGTGAAAAAATAAATGTACTAAGTCCAGAGCTCGATGAATGTTAGGGACCAAAAAAAGTGTCACTACAAAGTACTACCAATCAACTCTAAATTGCCTGAAACGTACTCCTAACAGGTTTTCGGGGGGACGATTTTGACCTCCACACTTAGTGATTTTTTCTGATTTAACTTTCGTTTCGGTTTCGTTTCGGTAGTGACCCAATGGTGAAAAAATAAATGTACTAAGTCCAGAGCTCGATGAATGTTAGGGACCAAAAAAAAAAGTGTCACTACAAAGTACTACCAATCAACTCTAAATTGCCTGAAACGTACTCCTAACAGGTTTTCGGGGGGACGATTTTGGCCTCCACACTTAGTGATTTTTTCGGCTTTAACTTTCGTTTCGGTTTCGTTTCGGTAGTGACCCAATGGTGAAACAATAAATTTACTAAGTCCAGAGCTCGATGAATGTTAGGGACCAAAAAAAGTGTCACTACAAAGTACTACCAATCAACTCTAGATTGCCTGAAACGTACTCCTAACAGGTTTTCGGGGGGACGATTCAGGCCTCCACACTTAGTGATTTTTTCGGATTTAACTTCGTTTCGGTTTCGTTTCGGTAGTGACCCAATGGTGAAAAAATAAATGTACTAAGTCCAGAGCTCGATGAATGTTAGGGACCAAAAAAAGTGTCACTACAAAGTACTACCAATCAACTCTAAATTGCCTGTAACGTACTCCTAACAGGTTTTCGGGGGGACGATTTTAGCCTCCACACTTAGTGATTTTTTCGGATTTAACTTTCGTTTCGGTTTCGTTTCGGTAGTGACCCAATGGTGAAAAAATAAATGTACTAAGTCCAGAGCTCGATGAATGTTAGGGACCAAAAAAAGTGTCACTACAAAGTACTACCAATCAACTCTAAATTGCCTGAAACGTACTCCTAACAGGTTTTCGGGGGGACGATTTTGACCTCCACACTTAGTGATTTTTTCGGATTTAACTTTCGTTTCGGTTTCGTTTCGGTAGTGACCCAATGGTGAAAAAATAAATGTACTAAGTCCAGAGCTCGATGAATGTTAGGGACCAAAAAAAGTGTCACTACAAAGTACTACCAATCAACTCTAATTGCCTGAAACGTACTCCTAACAGGTTTTCGGGGGGACGATTTTGGCCTCCACACTTAGTGATTTTTTCGGCTTTAACTTTCGTTTCGGTTTCGTTTCGGTAGTGACCCAATGGTGAAACAATAAATTTACTAAGTCCAGAGCTCGATGAATGTTAGGGACCAAAAAAAGTGTCACTACAAAGTACTACCAATCAACTCTAGATTGCCTGAAACGTACTCCTAACAGGTTTTCGGGGGGACGATTCAGGCCTCCACACTTAGTGATTTTTTCGGATTTAACTTTCGTTTCGGTTTCGTTTCGGTAGTGACCCAATGGTGAAAAAATAAATGTACTAAGTCCAGAGCTCGATGAATGTTAGGGATCAAAAAAAGTGTCACTACAAAGTACTACCAATCAACTCTAAATTGCCTGAAACGTACTCCTAACAGGTTTTCGGGGGGACGATTTTGGCCTCCACACTTTGTGATTTTTTCCGATTTAACTTTCGTTTCGGTTTCGTTTCGGTAGTGACCCAATGGTGAAAAAATAAATGTACTAAGTCCAGAGCTCGATGAATGTTAGGGACCAAAAAAAGTGTCACTACAAAGTACTACCAATCAACTCTAAATTGCCTGAAACGTACTCCTAACAGGTTTTCGGGGGGACGATTTTGGCCTCCACACTTAGTGATTTTTTCGGCTTTAACTTTCGTTTCGGTTTCGTTTCGGTAGTGACCCAATGGTGAAACAATAAATTTACTAAGTCCAGAGCTCGATGAATGTTAGGGACCAAAAAAAGTGTCACTACAAAGTACTACCAATCAACTCTAGATTGCCTGAAACGTACTCCTAACAGGTTTTCGGGGGGACGATTCAGGCCTCCACACTTAGTGATTTTTTCGGATTTAACTTTCGTTTCGGTTTCGTTTCGGTAGTGACCCAATGGTGAAAAAATAAATGTACTAAGTCCAGAGCTCGATGAATGTTAGGGATCAAAAAAAGTGTCACTACAAAGTACTACCAATCAACTCTAAATTGCCTGAAACGTACTCCTAACAGGTTTTCGGGGGGACGATTTTGGCCTCCACACTTTGTGATTTTTTCCGATTTAACTTTCGTTTCGGTTTCGTTTCGGTAGTGACCCAATGGTGAAAAAATAAATGTACTAAGTCCAGAGCTCGATGAATGTTAGGGACCAAAAAAAGTGTCACTACAAAGTACTACCAATCAACTCTAAATTGCCTGAAACGTACTCCTAACAGGTTTTCGGGGGGACGATTTTGGCCTCCACACTTAGTGATTTTTTCGGCTTTAACTTTCGTTTCGGTTTCGTTTCGGTAGTGACCCAATGGTGAAACAATAAATTTACTAAGTCCAGAGCTCGATGAATGTTAGGGACCAAAAAAAGTGTCACTACAAAGTACTACCAATCAACTCTAGATTGCCTGAAACGTACTCCTAACAGGTTTTCGGGGGGACGATTTTGGCCTCCATACTTAGTGATTTTTTCGGATTTAACTTTCGTTTCGGTTTCGTTTCGGTAGTGACCCAATGGTGAAAAAATAAATGTACTAAGTCCAGAGCTCGATGAATGTTAGGGACCAAAAAAAGTGTCACTACAAAGTACTACCAATCAACTCTAAATTGCCTGAAACGTACTCCTAACAGGTTTTCGGGGGGACGATTTTGGCCTCCACACTTAGTGATTTTTTCGGCTTTAACTTTCGTTTCGGTTTCGTTTCGGTAGTGACCCAATGGTGAAACAATAAATTTACTAAGTCCAGAGCTCGATGAATGTTAGGGACCAAAAAAAGTGTCACTACAAAGTACTACCAATCAACTCTAGATTGCCTGAAACGTACTCCTAACAGGTTTTCGGGGGGACGATTCAGGCCTCCACACTTAGTGATTTTTTCGGATTTAACTTTCGTTTCGGTTTCGTTTCGGTAGTGACCCAATGGTGAAAAAATAAATGTACTAAGTCCAGAGCTCGATGAATGTTAGGGATCAAAAAAAGTGTCACTACAAAGTACTACCAATCAACTCTAAATTGCCTGAAACGTACTCCTAACAGGTTTTCGGGGGGACGATTTTGGCCTCCACACTTTGTGATTTTTTCCGATTTAACTTTCGTTTCGGTTTCGTTTCGGTAGTGACCCAATGGTGAAAAAATAAATGTACTAAGTCCAGAGCTCGATGAATGTTAGGGACCAAAAAAAGTGTCACTACAAAGTACTACCAATCAACTCTAAATTGCCTGAAACGTACTCCTAACAGGTTTTCGGGGGGACGATTTTGGCCTCCACACTTAGTGATTTTTTCGGCTTTAACTTTCGTTTCGGTTTCGTTTCGGTAGTGACCCAATGGTGAAACAATAAATTTACTAAGTCCAGAGCTCGATGAATGTTAGGGACCAAAAAAAGTGTCACTACAAAGTACTACCAATCAACTCTAGATTGCCTGAAACGTACTCCTAACAGGTTTTCGGGGGGACGATTTTGGCCTCCATACTTAGTGATTTTTTCGGATTTAACTTTCGTTTCGGTTTCGTTTCGGTAGTGACCCAATGGTGAAAAAATAAATGTACTAAGTCCAGAGCTCGATGAATGTTAGGGACCAAAAAAAGTGTCACTACAAAGTACTACCAATCAACTCTAAATTGCCTGAAACGTACTCCTAACAGGTTTTCGGGGGGACGATTTTGGCCTCCACACTTAGTGATTTTTTCGGCTTTAACTTTCGTTTCGGTAGTGACCCAATGGTGAAAAAATAAATGTACTAAGTCCAGAGCTCGATGAATGTTAGGGACCAAAAAAAGTGTCACTACAAAGTACTACCAATCAACTCTAAATTGCCTGATACGTACTCCTAACAGGTTTTCGGGGGGACGATTTTGGCCTCCACACTTAGTGATTTTTTCGGATTTAACTTTCGTTTCGGTTTCGTTTCGGTAGTGACCCAATGGTGAAAAAATAAATGTACTAAGTCCAGTGCTCGATGAATGTTAGGGACCAAAAAAAGTGTCACTACAAAGTACTACCAATCAACTCTAGATTGCCTGAAACGTACTCCTAACAGGTTTTCGGGGGGACGATTCAGGCCTCCACACTTAGTGATTTTTTCGGATTTAACTTTCGTTTCGGTTTCGTTTCGGTAGTGACCCAATGGTGAAAAAATAAATGTACTAAGTCCAGAGCTCGATGAATGTTAGGGATCAAAAAAAGTGTCACTACAAAGTACTACCAATCAACTCTAAATTGCCTGAAACGTACTCCTAACAGGTTTTCGGGGGGACGATTTTGGCCTCCACACTTTGTGATTTTTTCCGATTTAACTTTCGTTTCGGTTTCGTTTCGGTAGTGACCCAATGGTGAAAAAATAAATGTACTAAGTCCAGAGCTCGATGAATGTTAGGGACCAAAAAAAGTGTCACTACAAAGTACTACCAATCAACTCTAAATTGCCTGAAACGTACTCCTAACAGGTTTTTGGGGGGACGATTTTGGCCTCCACACTTTGTGATTTTTTCCGATTTAACTTTCGTTTCGGTTTCGTTTCGGTAGTGACCCAATGGTGAAAAAATAAATGTACTAAGTCCAGAGCTCGATGAATGTTAGGGACCAAAAAAAGTGTCACTACAAAGTACTACCAATCAACTCTAAATTGCCTGAAACGTACTCCTAACAGGTTTTCGGGGGGACGATTTTGGCCTCCACACTTAGTGATTTTTTCGGCTTTAACTTTCGTTTCGGTTTCGTTTCGGTAGTGACCCAATGGTGAAACAATGAATTTACTAAGTCCAGAGCTCGATGAATGTTAGGGACCAAAAAAAGTGTCACTACAAAGTACTACCAATCAACTCTAGATTGCCTGAAACGTACTCCTAACAGGTTTTCGGGGGGACGATTCAGGCCTCCACACTTAGTGATTTTTTCGGATTTAACTTTCGTTTCGGTTTCGTTTCGGTAGTGACCCAATGGTGAAAAAATAAATGTACTAAGTCCAGAGCTCGATGAATGTTAGGGACCAAAAAAAGTGTCACTACAAAGTACTACCAATCAACTCTAAATTGCCTGAAGCGTACTCCTAACAGGTTTTCGGGGGGACGATTTTGGCCTCCACACTTAGTGATTTTTTCGGCTTTAACTTTCGTTTCGGTTTCGTTTCGGTAGTGACCCAATGGTGAAACAATAAATGTACTAAGTCCAGAGCTCGATGAATGTTAGGGACCAAAAAAAGTGTCACTACAAAGTACTACCAATCAACTCTAGATTGCCTGAAACGTACTCCTAACAGGTTTTCGGGGGGACGATTCAGGCCTCCACACTTAGTGATTTTTTCGGATTTAACTTTCGTTTCGGTTTCGTTTCGGTAGTGACCCAATGGTGAAAAAATAAATGTACTAAGTCCAGAGCTCGATGAATGTTAGGGACCAAAAAAAGTGTCACTACAAAGTACTACCAATCAACTCTAAATTGCCTGAAACGTACTCCTAACAGGTTTTCGGGGGGACGATTTTGGCCTCCACACTTAGTGATTTTTTCGGATTTAACTTTCTTTTCGGTTTCGTTTCGGTAGTGACCCAATGGTGAAAAAATAAATGTACTAAGTCCAGAGCTCGATGAATGTTAGGGACCAAAAAAAGTGTCACTACAAAGTACTACCAATCAACTCTAAATTGCCTGAAACGTACTCCTAACAGGTTTTCGGGGGGACGATTTTGGCCTCCACACTTAGTGATTTTTTCGGATTTAACTTTCGGTTTAGTTTCGGTAGTGACCCAATGGTGAAAAAATAAATGTACTAAGTCCAGAGCTCGATGAATGTTAGGGACCAAAAAAAGTGTCACTACAAAGTACTACCAATCAACTCTAAATTGCCTGAAACGTACTCCTAACAGGTTTTCGGGGGGACGATTTTGACCTCCACACTTAGTGATTTTTTCGGATTTAACTTTCGTTTCGGTTTCGTTTCGGTAGTGACCCAATGGTGAAAAAATAAATTTACTAAGTCCAGAGCTCGATGAATGTTAGGGACCAAAAAAAGTGTCACTACAAAGTACTACCAATCAACTCTAGATTGCCTGAAACGTACTCCTAACAGGTTTTCGGGGGGACGATTTTGGCCTCCACACTTAGTGATTTTTTCGGATTTAACTTTCGTTTCGGTTTCGTTTCGGTAGTGACCCAATGGTGAAAAAATAAATTTACTAAGTCCAGAGCACAATGTGTCGACGTGTTGTGAGCTTGTAGATTGACAATTCTTTGTGAAAAGATTTGGTGTAGATGGCAACAAGGCAAGCGGGAAAGTAAAGTTGCAACTTTACTAAGAATAGAGGGTTTAAGTGGTGAAGTTAATGTAGAAATACACTGTGCATCTAAATACTAAAAGGATAAGTATTTCCTTCTCATCTGAATGTTTCATGTCTCTGTGGCTCAAGAGATGTGTCACTGTGTACTATTAACGGTATACACACCCCCCAGCCATTTTTTTTTATTTTTTATTACATTTCAAGTCTGTGAGTACCTGTATGATTATATATATATGCTTTCTATTTACTTATTTATTTATTTTTCTTCTTACTCTATTTTTTTATTTTTTATTTATTTACTTACTTATCTATTTATTTTTTATTTTTTTTGATGGTTGTTTTACATACAGAGACGATGCCGGGTGAAAATATAAAAAAAGGGGATATGAATAAAACTGTACATGCATATATTATGTCTTTGAAACCTAAATTGAATTCCCTAATAAAAAATATATATAAAAAAAAAAGAGATGTGTCACTGTTTATGAACCAAAAAGTTTAAGGTTCAAAGCTCCTAAAGAACATTTTCATTGTCCATCTCAATCCTGAAAAGGTGGTTTAAGTATTATGTTCTCAGTTGCATGGTTCATGCCACCATGGCTCAAGAGAAAACTCTGGGGTTTATAAACCGAAGGTTTAAGTTTCGAAACTCCTGGAGCACATTTTCACTGTCCATCTAACTTCTAAAAGGTGGTTTAAGTATTACGTTCTCTTTTGTATTATCCATACCTGTGTGGCTCAAGAGATAAACACAGGGTCTGAAAGCAGAAGGTTTGGGGTTCAAAGCTCCTGAAGAACATTTTCACTGTCCATCTAAATTCTAAAAGGCGGGTTAAGGATGACGTTCCCAATTGTACTTTCCATGCCAGCGTGGCTCAAGAGTTAAACACAGGGTCTGAAAGTAGAAGGTTTGGGGTTCAAGGCTCCTGAAGAACATTTTCACTGTCCATCTAAATTCTGAAAAGGCGGGTTAAGGATGACGTTCCCAATTATACCTTCCATGCCAGCGTGGCTTAAAAGATAAATCAAAGGTTCACAAACGAAAGGTTCGAGGTTCAAAGCTCACTCAAAACAACTACAAAATAAAAACTAAAAGGGTAATACAACAAAAAAACAATGGAACTGTGGTCAATACAAATTGGTGATGAAAAAAATATATAAAAAAATGTCTCAAACAAATTCATGTGAAAAAAACAGTGGCCATAAAATCACAAAAAAATACTAAAATAAAAATCTTTAATTAATATGTAAATGTATTAAGCTCCTCCCCCTGGAGGTGGGCTCCCTCAATGCTCCTCCCTCTCCTACCGGAGCTAAAAGAGGGCGTGAGGAGGGAGGCGGGCTTCATCCATGGTTCTCGCCTTAAAAAGACTGAAAATTGAGATCTTCCCTGACCAAGATTCAAACCCACAACCATCCGCTTGTGAAGCCTATGCTTTACTCTTGCACCACCAGGCCTTTCACATTAATTAGGATTTCGAGGTTATATTTAAAGTTAAAGCGAGAGGTGACAGGTCAAAAGATGAAAATCCACAGCAAACACCTCTACCCCTGACAGAATGACTGGATCTACTAGATACACCCTCTGATGATCAGGGAAAGGGTTCATTATGACACGACTGAGATTTAGGTTGTTTAAAACCATCTGTTAGAAAACGTTTACTCTGGCTGAGTCTGAACCCAGATTTACACATTCATTGAAAGGAAACAGAGAGATGTTTCGTAATGTCATAAAAATTCATACCCTTTTTGTCATTTATAAATTCCTTAGTTTCAGATGATCAAAACTATAGCAGTTTTGGTGTTAAATCAAGTAGGCTACATTGTTCTCACTTTGAACTGGACATTAAAAAACATGTCTTAAGTTTTCAACTATAGTTCCTCAAACAGTGCTGTATTATGACCACAGATCCTCTATGATTAACTGAATTAAGTTTAAGAAAATACCACTTCGCACTCATGGCGTGCAGCATATCAATCAAATCAATGATCAATTATAGGCCGAGCTCCATACTTCGTTTTGAGGTATTCTAGTGACTCAGGGATAACAAATTACATAAATTCAACCACTTAAATGTCATGTATTTATTGCAACAACCAACCAAGTGTGTTGCAAACGGCTGAGTTTGTAACAAAATGAGGAAACTCACAAACAAAGAACGTTTCAATTATTTTATTAAAACTAACTTAACCCCATATGGGTAACCGGTGAGCCTCAGGGCTCAATACTAGTGTATTTTCTGTTTTGTGTTATTATGAGGAAAGTTTTGACTGAAAATAGCCGATCGACAAGCTCACAACGTGTCGCAGTGAGCTTGTCGATCGGCTATTTTCTGCTAAAGCTATACCCACTATACGGATACTGGGGTGGTTAACAGTGCTTAAAGGGCAAGACCACAGAGGTTTGGGTTGTGTAGTTACCTTGCCATGATGCATCTCCACAGGTGGGCAAGAAATCTAAAATAATTGCTCCATTGATAATAAAAAAATATGCTCCTCATTGAATTACATTGTAGGCTGAAACAGCTCTCATAGTCACTCTTTTAGCACAAACCAACACAAATAAAGTTGATTCAGACTATATAGATCATCACCAAACCCAGTACCGTTTGTTTTTTAAATAAAAATGCTCACATCCTGTTGATTTTGCTATTTTTATTAAAAAGAACTCGAACTGGATCCGCGGATCTGGATCTTCAAATAGTAAAATCAACAGGAAGTTGACATTTTTATTTAAAAAAAAAACAGTACTGGGTTTGGTGATGTTCTATATTGACTGAATCAGCTTTGTTTGTGTTCGTTACGTGCTAAAAGGGTGACTTTGAGAGCCGTTTCACCGTACAATGTCAATGAGGAGCATATTTTGAATGATCAATTTCTATTCAATTATTATACAGCAATTGTTTTAGATTTCTTGTTCACCTTTGGAGTTACATCATGACAAGGTAACTACACAACCCAAACCTCTACCACAGTGATCTTGTTCTTTAACAAGCAAAATCCAAAAGGCTGGAGTGCTCCCACTGAGCTTCACGGTGAGAGAGAGAGAACAAGAATGAAGTCCAGCCACCTCTTTTATAGAGGACAATCCAGGTGGGCCAGATCTCCACTGATGACACACTCCGCCCTCCAATCATTCTGACACACATGACACATGGTTAGTAACCATGACAACCACACCAGTCACCCTGACAACCCCCAGGGTTGTCACAAGAACGACAGGACTATATGGCATTTTGTTTATACTAAAGTATTGTATGACTTCATTTTTTATGACACAGTACGAGTTTAGTATGACTTTTCTCATATACTATTGTGTCAGTGTAGGAACTGAATTAATAACAATCTAAAGTCCTTTTTGCATCAACTCCTCCCAAGGAACAGGCCATATGGTGTAGTTGGCAGGGCTTTATTGAAGAAAAGGTGACATTAAAAACAAACAATTAGACAAATAATCATACATTTATGATGACAATGAAGTGCACATTAGCATTCACACTGATTTACATGTCAACCTTAAAGTCACATCAGACAATGAGCATGAAACTGTCACTTTTACAAACTGTAATAAAAGTTATCCTTGCCTGGGCGTACATCTGTGCTGGAGGCTGATGACAGGGGAACAGGTTCTCCTGAGAGCAAGAAGCTGCGATGGAGAGATGAGTGAATGACATGGTCCAAGGAGTCTCAGATTCACTGAAGCAGTTAAACCGTGCAGGGTACAGAGGTCTGACTGTTTTTTTTTTTACCACTATAGAACTGTTGTGTGTATTTGAGCATTGCCCTGCATGCTCTTCAGTGAAAGATTACAGCCAGCTACAAACATGAAAAAACACCTATAGTGTAGGTCAGGGGTCTTCAACGTTTTCAGGCCAAGGACCCCCTAGCTGAGAGAAAGATGAAGCAGGGACCCCCTCTATAATTGTATAAACTTGTGTTTCAGATTAAACTTTTTTGTTTACTTAGTCTGCTCTTTTTACCCTCTACACCTCTACATCTTTGCCAAAAATAGCCCACAAAGTTTTGGCGGACCCCCTGTAGTAACTCTGAGGACCCCCTAGGGGTCCCGGACCCCCTGTTGAAGACCCCTGGTGTAGGTATATTTTGCTTGTTACGGGGCCAGAGCTCAGCTCTGGACCTGTTTTATTACGGGGCCAGAGCTCAGCTAAGCAAAGCAAAGTTCGTTGTTTACCCAGGGTGTCGGACTAAGCACGAAGCTTGTTTCCAGCCGGACCCTGCATGGAAGCCTTGCTCAAGGGCTATTCAGCGGTGATTCATGATTGATGTGATGAATTGGGGAATCGAACTAGGGACCTTCCGGTATCAAGGCCGCCCCTCTAACCACTAGGCCACCGCTGCCAGCTCTGGACCCGTTTTATTATTGGCAGTATTTTAGTTCTTCTTCTGCCACTTTTCGCAGTTCTGGCTGAACCGTGCTGTCGCTTTTTACGAAACTCGGCAATATGGTAGATGGTAATGAAAAACGATCAAGAAATAATTCTCACACTCATTCGTCAAAAGGTGGCGCTATAGCACTCAATTGAAAAATGCCAACTTTGAACAGGTACAACTCATGCCCTGTTTGACCTACAGCCATGAAACTTGGATACACATATGCGTCTCCTCATGCTGAACAACTTTCACCCTCTGACTTTTGACCTCTGACCTTTAGATCGCCCACCATTTTGAATTATATGAAAAACAGCCATTGGCTCATAACTTCTGCATTTTTTCACCGCTTTTGTTTTGTCAGCAAAGGTCCTAAGTTCATGTGTAAAATGTTTCGTACAGATTACTCAAAAATCCCAGGAGGAAATAGATTTTAACTATTTCAGTTTTATGAAAATTATTCATCTGCCCCTAACACATACATGCAAGACTCACATTTCTTTGAAACGTTGCAGTTATGTAGAGAGTCATTCCAAATATCACTGAAACCAATCTCACTCCAATTGGCCCTTAGATTGTCCGCAATTTTGAGCAGTTTGAAAAACACTTAAACCCAGGATTTTTCAGCTATTTGCGTGAAACTGTATCATCTGTGTGATCTCCTTTTTCACAGTTCCTTGTCTGTTGTTCCAATGGCGTCTCCCTTAAATGAGTGCCTTTCAATCTCAAGGTCGCCAGTTTAAGCCTCACTTGATGCAGACTTCATTTAAGTTGAATTGCAAACAACATGACTGTATCAATGAATACATGTGCAAATGGTAAAGATGACCTGAAATGCTTATTTGAGAGTATGTTTTTTCAATCTATGACATACTTCATTCTGAAAATCTCAAAACTTTTCAGATAGCAACGTGTTTCTGAGCTTGTAGATCGGCTGCTTTCACTGTTTTCGGTTGCGAGGAGACATACAATTTCTCTATTGGCAAATGGTTTGTGAATGAGTGATCTTAGTGTTGGCTTGGTTCATGACAGAAGGCAAGAGTTTATGATCTTCAACAGACAACATCAGCCTGGGCAAAGCTATAGTACTATAGGTAGTGTTGCAGCATATTAGTCCGAAGGTTGAGAGTTCGATTCCAGTTAATGGCAATAGGATGAGATGTCCAATCAATCTATTCCGTTTCCATCTCTCTCTCATCAATCTATTCCGTTTCCAAGTCTCTCTCTCTCCAATCTATTCCGTTTCTATCTCTCTCTCTCTAGTATCCATGTCTCTCTCTCCAGTATCCATGTCTGTCTGTCTGTCTGTCTCTCTCTCTCTCTCCCCCTCCCCCCCTGGCCCCGTATTATCGCTGCTTGCAGCTATATTTATTCTTATGTTACCTCTAAATCTGTCTGCTTGTACAATTGCTTAATAAAAGAAAATGGCAAATGGAATAGCAGCTACCAAAAACAGAGATGCTTTTTATGATATATATATATTGTGTGTGTGTGTGTGTGTGTGTGTGTGTGTGTGTGTGTGTGTGTGTGTTCGTGTGTGTTCGTGTGTGTGTGTGTGTGTGTGTGTGTGTGTGTGTACGTGCGTGCGTATTTTGTAGTTCAACAGACACCAATTAGAGAATTGTGATTGTCTATAAAGTATTTATTGTGAATGTATAGTCTGTTGTGAATTGAGATGGAAGGGCTGTTCTAAAAATACTTCCAGCATGGTTATCGACCCCACACATCCGACCGGTGTAACTGTGTAAGCACGAGACTACTCTTTCCACATAATGGCATATTATTCATGAGGTGTCCACAAGGTCAATGTCCCCCCTTAGCCTTTCTCCTTGCCTCACATGCTCATGTGACTGACAGGTAAGAAGAACCTTGTTACAGTGCCTCCTAACCTGAATGCAGTGAATTGATATAGCCATTATGCAGATGAGCACTCATATTTACCTTACTACACTTGAGAGGACATCCCATTGGCTCTATTTATTCCCTGACTTCAAACCTCTATATAAATCATAAATAAATCACACCCACTACTACAGATACTACATACCACACTCGAATTGTACAGTAGATACTGTGACATCCCTGAACAACATCTTTCAATCAAGAGGCATATTAAACACTATAAACAGGCTAATTCTGTTTTCTAATATGCTATGCCACTACTGTTAATCACTCCAACAATAAATGCTATGTCACTGTGACTGACTTAGTACTTGGGCTGTTATTTCCCTACAGGCTTTATGGCAGACTAGTCCAAATGCTTTATCGCAAAAGACAATTGGCTTATTTTAACTGGAGAGGTAGCAATCTCTGAGCAGTGGGGGGTCCTTCGGACCCCAGAACAAGGAATCAAAATCTTCCTCGCCGACACCTCTCTCCTCTCGCACCTCTTCCTCCAACTGCCTCTGCTTCCTCTCTGATCGGGTTTGGCCCGTCACCAGCTGACCAGTCAACCTGTGGACCTCCTGGATGGCTACCTTTACATCAAGTTTGTCTCGCGAGGCCTTCAGAGTGGCTTTGTTGAACGGGAATGTCAGTATGAAGTCTCCAACTCTCAGCGGAGGAGTTCCGTCTCTGGCTTGTGCTCTGGTGCTTCCCCAGGGAGGTCTCAACGGCTTGCGTCTAGCACAGTGAATCAAAAAGCAAAGTTTAGTTTTCTGTCTTTTCTTCTTTTCTTTTTTTCAATTCTGTTTGTGTCTTTTCACGTCAAAGTCAGGCTCTCTTATAACGTTCAGCAAGTCTCAAGTATTAAAGATCATTTGAACTTGAAGGATAACTATTTCAAATGTATTTTGCAAACATAAATAGACCAATAACTACCTATGGATGTCCGGGAGCTTACAAGGCCCTGCTTTAACCAGGGCTCCATCGACAGGTGGATGCATCTGCCTCAGATAGCTATGTTGTGGCCGAGGGCTATCAGATTTCACTGAGGAAACATTGGCGTCTTCCGGCGTGTCCATCTTGGCTCTGTCATTGTCACAGCAGTGTGTAACTTCAGACATGAGGAGTTCCCCGTTGACCGTTGGCCATGATGCCAGAGCTGGGCGTATAGGTTTGTTTATGGGTGACCTTAAATGTGGGTCATGTATCGGGTTCACACCTCGCACAGTGCGGGTCTTCGTGGTTCTGCCAACATTGGTGTTAGTTACCCAACGCCTCTCTGCGTGTTTCCTTTTCAAGTCAAAGGAAGGCAGGTATCTTTGGCGGTCTGCTAACAGGTTATATAAACTCAGCTGGCTGTGGCTTCTTTTATGGGACTGGTGCTGGCAAATCACTTCAGGAAGAGGAAGTTTCTGAGTGTGTGAAGACCGAGTCGGTTCACAGGGGGTTTTAGCCAGAGTTTGTGAGGACTGACTACAACTCTGTCTCTTCCGAGTCTGGGATCTACTATACTTAGGGAGGACAAGGTCTGAGGTCTGGCTGCTGAGGCAGCAGGGCCGCTTGTGCATCTGTCTCTGGTAGCCACTCGCTCGCAGGCAGTCATTTGACCTGTAGTTCATCAGATCGATTAAGTCACCAATTAACCCCTTTTTTACCGCAACATCTACCTGGCAGTCTAGGGTCAGTGCCGGGCTGTAGTTGACCTCCAGTAGCCATGGTTTGAACTTGGAATCGACAAGAATGTCAAACCCAAACAGCTCAATACAGTTGGGACTGGAGGGGATGGAGGGGGCAATGGTGAGGAGGGTAAGCGTGACGATGTTGTTGATCTTTTGCCAAAGAGGGAACGCGTTGATGCCCTGGCTGTGGAGGAAGCATCTGAACTTACTCATGGTCCACTTGCACCCTTGGCCCACGCTCTCCTTGTCGCTGGTGTAGAAGGGACCAAACTTGTTGATGCTGGTGTTGGTGAGATGAGCGAAGAGATTGTCCAAAGAAGACAGGTCGTACTTCTCGGTGGCAAAGCGCACCAGCCCCTCCTGGTGTATGTAAATGGTCAGCGGGACGAAGCTCTTCACACACACGTAGATCCTGAGGTCAAATTTGTAGCCAGAGATGAGCAGCGGGCTGCTGATGTACCTCTGCACAATTACAGGTGAGTCGTAGACCAAGTCCTTAATGTCCTCGAAGATGAAAATGCCTCGGCCGCGGGAGAGACCAACGGGCTTACAGATCCAGTAGGCCGACGAGCCTCCACCTCTGATCAGACGGTGTTTGGTGTATTCGGCCAGGAAGCGTGTGTAGTCATTAGGGAGGATGAACACGGTGGGACTGAAGTCGTAGAGTGCTGAACCATGTGCACCCCTCATCCTCCTCAGGTGCCGTGCCAAATAGTCCTTCAAACAAAATACACATCAATGTTTTAGAATGTTTTGTGTGTTCCTGTACCGTTTTGTGAATTAACTACTTAAACCTGACTTCCTTTAGGCGCAACAGAAAGCTCCTGAGTCAAGGGATTTTGTGTTGTGTACTGTATATTTTAATGTATTGTACCTTTTAATGTTTTTATTCATGGGTTTTCGACAATTGTGTCAATAAAGTAACTAACTGGTTAAGCACTCACTCAGATATTTGTATTTGAAACTGAAACTGCACACGCTCTTAGATCCTATTTAAGCATGCATAATGTTAAAACTAAAATGTTTGATATACTTTTACACAGATATTACAACTGCTGTGCTGGCAATAGAGGTGTATAAATGATATCACTATCAAATCACCTTTCGTGTGATGCTACTAGTTTTTGGATGGTGGTTGAGGCGCTGCCATGGAAGCAGGTTCTCATGGTCTGAGTTGCGGAAGGTGGAGGCTCTCCAGTAAAGGTTCCAGTCCCCATCCTTCTGCTCCTGTTCATTATGCTCCTCCCATCCACGCTCCAGCAGCACCTCCCTCACCACTTCAGGGGCGCCGTGATGAAGCCGGAACACCAGGGGTGGTGGGCGGGGGTCCTCCCCCCTGTCGCCATCCCACATCAGAAACACTTTAAAACCCATTCAAACCAGGAAAGCGTCCGTGTCATTTTATATTTTAACTACATAGCAACATAAGTTTTTCAGAAAAGTCTTTAAGATTTAGGACATTGGTTTAGAACAGTGGTTCTCAAAAATAGCAGATATACAAGCGCTGCGAGCTTCTACATCTGCTATTTTTGAACATTTCTTTGAAAAATCTTGAAAGTGTTAGAATTTTTTTTAACGCAAATCTTCTCTTCTGGGGATGTCCCTGAGGGACAAAATATTTTCAGATGGGGGTCCACGGCCAAATATATATACCAATTTTGGAGGTCTTTGGCACAAAAAATAATGCATGTGAACTAGTGATTTAGAAGGCATTTTTAGAATCGGCCTCAGGTCTTAATGGTTAACCTGCTTCTTTTATGGATGGCATGGGGACAGTCACAGCACCACCAGATCATATGGATGGCATGGGTATACAGTGACAGCACCACCAGATCAATGGTCAGACGGTTTGAATAAAAATAAAACATCAGTTTGGTGTCTATACATTTTTATGATTAATGAAATTGTTGCACTCCTGTCATCTTAATTTTTGGTCTGGTAAAATGAATCCTCTTTAGCAAATGAAATGCCACCCATTGCTCACTATAAAGCACATGTAATAATTATAATTAATTTTCTAGCAACATTATGCAAATGTTTTAGGTATAGAGAGTGCAAGTTGGAGAATGCAGATTTTTTTTAAACTTCAAAGTTCAACCAAAATGAATAGGCTTACTACTTTAATAGGCAATACTAGATAGACATATTGGCAATAGATAGACGTATGGGCTAGGCTGGCCTATTTTATTATGCAATAAATAGACAACTGCTATGCATTCATTCTCAGTGCTTGGTTTTTCTTACCTTGCCAAGTCCACAACGTGCTGAACCCTAGTTATTTTCTTCAAAGTTGGCTACGTTTCTTTCTCCGTCCAGATCAACTCCGATCACGTCTTGATCGCCGACTCTTGGAATGTACACGCGTGGACTGTCGCGTCAGATCAACGTGCGCGTCACTGCACGCTTTGCAATCTACAGCGAGCAAAGGCTGCGACTACAGTAACGGTAACATTTTAGATGAGCCTCAAAGTTAGCCAATGGAAATTGCGATTCTTTGGGTGGCAGTGACGCCAAAAGGTGTGGAGTCTGCGTCTGGCCGAATGATATCTGTAGAGTGCAAGTCAGAAGAATTAATAGGCATGGTGTAACTAAGTACATGTACTCAAGTACTATACTTAGGTACAATTTTGAGGTATTCTTTTTTACTTTCTTTCGTATTTACAATTTTACACACACACACACACACACACACACACACACACACACACACACACACACACACACACACACACACACACACACACATTTACCTAATACTTACCTCTACCCCACACTACATCTCAGAGGAAAATATTGTACTTTTACTCCACTATAATTATATGAAAACTTGAGTTACTAGTTACTTTATACATTTCGATGATTATTAAAACACACTAACCACTTCAGCCCTATATATTTCATATGCCATTCGAAAATAGCAGATCTACAAGCTCACAATGCGTGCAATATTGTGAGCTTGTAGATTTTTAAATTTTGAACTTGTGCACAATACTTTAACTTTTGGTAATTTAAGTGTGTTTTCGATGCTCATACTTTTGTACTTTTACTCAAGTCAATTTTGATTACCGGACTTTCACTTGTAACGGAGTATTTTTACATTGCAGTATTGATACTTTTGATACGTAAAAAATGTGAGTTATTTTTCCACCACTGCTCTAGGCTTCTTATACCCAGATGATGAAAAAAAGCACATTTGTTTAGCTCCTCTTTCAAATTAATCTAGGCGTTCAGAACTTTCAAATCAGGAAACTCAAATCATGCTGCAGTTGGCAAGAATGAAGAGATCATCTCTTTCAACATCATTTGCATTTATTTCTTTAACAGGATTGACAGACAGTCATGTATTTCATGTGTAGATCCCTTCCCGTTGTATAATTACTTGCCACCAGAGGGCACTGTTTTACATTTTAGGCAAGTCCTAGCTCTGAAACAGGACTGTCATACCATGTCATGGAACCGATTGTTCCTGGTATTCGATTTTTTGACATTTACAACTCACATGTACATAAACGTTCAGATTTCAAATATAAAATGCATACCCCTGAGCCACGGATGTTGCAAGTTGAGCCGGCTTACGATAAGTACCCATAACTCTTGTATTGTTCAATAAAAAGCATTTTAATCTGATCAGCAGCCATTTTCATTTTTTTTTGGTAATGTATCAGAGTACAATACACCTCCCAACCAGTAGTGTCGTATAGTTGAAAGCTTCGGAGAAAATGGCCGGCGATCGGATTAAAAAGCTTTTTATTGAACAATACGGAATATACAGGTACTTAGACCTTTGCCGGCTCAACTTGTTCCATCCGTGGCATGGGGGTCAGCACTTTATATTAAATTAAATTTAAGCGATACATTTGAACGTTTATGTACATGTAAAAAATAGAAAACCAGGAACAAACGGTTCCATGAGGCTTGTGACAGACGAGCGTCATGTGAACCATGGCTAGTCAAATCCATGCTTTGCCGTTTGGGTATCTCTGAAAAGATGTGGTTGGTTACTGTTGCTTATAGTAAGAATGCTTACTTGATCACGACATCTGTGACTCCAACACTTGAGTCACATAGTATAATTCGACAGGTCACCCATTGGCAATATTGGTGAAATACCTGGTCAAACCACCTACACACTAGTTTGCAGTGTTTGGAGCATATGCGACACCTAGTGGTGAATAGAAGAATCAGGATAAACTATTTGGTTTAACCAAAGGGTTTAACTAGCATGCATGTCTGCCAACCTCAGACCGTCCAATAACAGGAGGTTCTCACGGCGTGAGAAAAAAAAATAAAACGGTGAAGAACGCCGAAATGTAGAAGCAGGGCTCCTAAAGGAGCGCTACAACATTGAAACGCGCCGGTGAAGCGTCATTCTTTTTCGACTCGGACCCCCCCCATGGGGAAATGTGAATGTCATTGCACAGGTATCTAGGACTCAATTGTAGCTGGAAGGTGTGTGGATGGGGAAGAAGATCAGGGCAGTAGTAGAGGAAGAATAACCTTTAATACATCCGCACATTACACATCATCAACAACATCCAGACATAAGATTTAGATCAGTGCTTCTCAAACCGGTTTTGCACTGGGAGCCCAAACTTACCGTTTATTGTCATGATTAACAATGGCTATGAAGTTGTTCTTTGTCCATGCCCCTCATGATTGACCTTCAGGTCCCAACCCATGGGTGAAGAAACACAACTGTACAATTCATACAACGTCCTGTGATGTCTCCAACACCCAAGTTCTTCTATCGCCAGCTCCGGGGCTTGTTTTGTCATGTGGCCCAATTATAGTTTAATGGTTCCATCAATTGGTTGCAAAGATATCCTGGTGGATTATTCACAGAAATACACGTAGACAGACAGGAGGCAAAAACACGCAAAACATATAGAAAACAAAATAAGAGCGGCATGTGTTCAAAATGTGATTGCTGAAGTTGCTTGATTTTGGACGGAGTGAATGTTTGGAGTGCAAATTCATGACCTCATCACACAGAGAGATGGAGATCTTTGGAATATCTCCTCCCTCCCAACCTTGAGACTTTTGTGAGTCTTCCTAGATGAATGGACAAGAATTGCAGTCAGAGGCTGTCTACATGCAGTACTCCTCTGTTTCAGGCCTATTTAACAATATCTTTCAGTGGTAGCAAATGTTTACCTCAATCTAAAATCCAAACATCTTCATCACTCAACATTACGCATTAAACACATTGTTGGGGCCATCTAGTTGTAAGCAACAGGGGACAGAGATAGGACAGTACAAAGCTTTTATGTATTTACACCATATTGCCCCATAGATTCAGTTATTTTCCTGTTTGGCCGTTGCATGATGGGAAATGGAGTTCCTCCACAGGACGCAGCTGATGGCACCTGGTGGTAAGGGAGCTACAATTTCAATGTGGCAAGCCTTGGTGTGGCCAGGCAGTTTAACATATAGCCTCCTCAATTCCCTTCACTGGCCTAGCCGCTGATCACACGATGCATACGTCTGCAGAGCACCCAATAAGTCCTTGTAAGACACGTCTATATGTGAAGGCAGGGAACTGTAACAGAGACAGACAAGAGAGGGAAGACTTTTAGGAGAAGGAAGACTTTGTTTTATCCACTGCAATATTGAAGTAACAGAGTAGCTTACAACATGGAACGTCTGGCCTTTAAAACCACTTTCAACCCAGCATCCCTATGTTGGGCATGTCATAGATGACATTTTTCTAAATTAATAAACAAATAATAGCAGATATGTAATGTGACAATGATTGTGAGCTTATAGATTGGCAATTTTTGGTGGCAACACCTTCATATAAGTATAAGTATAAAATATAAAAAAAAATAGGTCTTAAGTACTTAAGATCTAGGACACAGCATACCTAGTGTTTCCTACTAAATCCATTCTTTACGTCTACATTGAAAGCTGATGACAGCTGTGAGAAGACAACCTTTGAAATTATTAGAACTATGCTACTGTCAAAATTCTAAAAAAGTATTAAAGCACTTCTGCACTAAATATATTTTCTAAAAAAACATGACTGTACAAACAGAGCCTCAAAGTTAATACTTTCCAATGACAGCACAATACAACACACTAGCCTGCATGTGGACATGCACATCCCAAAGTATAGGAGGGAGCTCTTGGGTAAATATACTTTTCAATTGCTCCAGCTCTCCCTGCACTGGGTCACATGTCAGAATGAAACTTACTTCTACTGCACATTGCCACACTGACCATTCACATGGTGGCTACTTTGCTCTTATGTCATACTTAGGCATGGATGGGTATGATGAAAGAGCAAAAAGGTCTCACACACACACACACACACGTTTCTTACATGAACTCGGTGAGCCTGATGTGCCAGGGGAGGAATCCCAGTGTGCTGTCCACTGAACCAAACTTCACCACCAGCTCTGGGTCTGGAATATTCCTCGACTCTGAAAAGGAAGCAATATGATATATGATGATTTTGACATAACAGGAAAGGCTCTTTAGCACATGCATACCGTTCAAGTATTACAATGTCACAGAGTAAAAAAAGCCATTATTATGGCATGTCCCTGCAATAGGCTAGCCGTCTGACAGGGTGTGTGCATGTGTGTGTCTGGCGCTAATCTCACAAACCGCAGGACCAATCAGCGCCAAACTAGGTAGTACTGTATATCCAAGCTCCACACTGGAGCCACACAATTTCTATGTGGATCCCTAGATCCACATTTTTCTACTTTCTGTTTATTTTTGTATTGGTCTAATTTTACTCTGTGAAGCGTTTTCTGCCTTTGAAATGTGTCATACAAATAAAGTAACATCTGTGATCTGTAACTTTGTTTCTGTATCTAAATTAAACAGTAAGGGGTGATGATGATATATCATCTGGCCTGACAGTCTTTCACACTGTTTGATGTCTTCTGCACACATCATCTGCAGAAGTCACTTCTTTGATATTGCGTTGCTTGCTCCCTAAAGGAGATTCACAACTTTGTTGAGATTCCCACATAACCACTTATACTGTATATACTTGATTGACCGGGGTTCCCGAGGCAAGTAAGCCTTGCCGAGCCATGTGGCCTATAGGGCAAGAGCCTAGCTATCTCCTGTTTTTGTAGTGTCACTAGCGTGAGGAGGTGGTTTGATGTACAGCTAAATGGTAAATGTATATAGTGCTTTTATCCAAAGGGCTTTACATAGATTTTGGCAGAGGAAACCATGCAAGGCACCAACCTGCTCATCGGGAGCAATTAGGGGTTCAGTAAATGGTAAATGGTGCATTTGTATAGCGCTTTTATGCAAAGCGCTTTACATAGATTGTGCATTACATTCACCCATTCACACAAACACATTCATACACCGATGGCGGAGGAAACCATGCAAGGCACCAACCTGCTCATCGGGAGCAATTAGGGATTCAGCGTCTTGCTCAAGGACACTTCGACACTAACTCTGGGGGAGCCCCCCAACCTGGGATCGAACTGGGAACCTTGCGGTTTCCAGTTCACTCTACCCTGGTATGACCCGGCCAAGGTCATCCCTCTACACTAAATCTCTTTGCCCAGAATAGCCGATCTACAAGATCACAACACGATGCATTATGAGCTTGTACTGTAGATCGGCTATTTCTGTCAAATGTTTGCCTATTATGACATGCCCAGGAAAATGGTGTTTACCACTGAAACCCGGTGCCGGATGGAATGTCACTTATTCATTTCTCATTCATTGTCACATGGTGCTGGGTGAGGGTTGGCAGTGTGGAACATACCCAGGCCAAAGTGCATGCCACTGACCAGTGCTCACAGACACATATTCAGAGCAAAGAATATGACTCATTATCCAGCCTACCTCTCTGGGATTCCCCATAAACCTGATCCCAATGACTCCCAAAGGGGTGGGGGTTCTGTCTCTATCAGTTGTGCTAAGATAATTTTCAAAGATACATTTTCTCTGCTTCATTTTGATAGCACCAGTGAGAGAGAGACAGGAAAGGCGGACAGAGAGCAGTGGAATCACACACAGTAAACAGTCCACCAGCCGGCCGGGAGTCACACCGAGGACACACTGAAGAAGACATTTTGCTCCGGGTCCCCCAAGTTAAAAATATTTTAAGCAGAATAAATGATTTGCTAGTTCAGGCTAATAATTTATCATTACACAACAAAAGGAAAACAAGTACATTCTTTCACAGAAAGAACCCCTGAGATTTCATCAAATGCCCCCAGACTTTAGACAAACGGACATTGTAAAGGAAAGTCTATCCCTCAATGTGTGCCCGAGGGGTACATACATACAACTCTGAATGGGCAAGTCTTACTGGCAAAGTGATTATGATGCCTTAGAAACACACACACAAAGGGAATCCCGACGTCCCGGGGACATACAAATATGAATTTGGGACGCAAATTAATCTCCCCTGGGACACAGACGGGGCAAATAGGATTTTTTTAGCCAACTGCGCATATCAATGTCACTGCGCAAACGGTGCGCAAACTCGCAGCACGAGACAGTGAGACTGAAAATAAATATCATATCATCATAATGCTTAAAAGTTGCCGCAAGCAGTGCTGATCATCCTTTTCAGGTAGAACTTAGTTGCAAACTATTTGAAAAGGGTAACACAGCAGAAAGGTGGAGAACAGACATACTGCCAATCTGGGAACTATAGCCAATCCAACAATAAAATAGCTGATCTACAAGCCGTTCCAACTTCCAATCTGCCTGGTTATACTTTGTCTGTACAACAGCGTTGCGCGGTGAACATAGCCGATCTAAAAGCCCTCGAGGATGCGACGTGTTGTAGATCGGCTATGTTCACCGCGACAGTGTCGTTCTCCGTACGACACTGTCGTACGGACGAAGTAAAACCAGAGTTTACCGTAATTCGTCCAACACTTGTGCATGGTTCTTTACCGTAGATGACACCCACATCCCCTCTTACACCAACAACCCTGGCTGGCAATCAGATGTTTAGCCACAAATCACAGTATAAGAAATAGAGAGGATTTCCAAGCATATTTCACCAGCAATAATAATACATTAATGTATTAATTAAAAATATATAAAATGTTTTGGGACAGATACATTTATATTTTGGGTGGTGAAAAAAGTTAGTCTGGAGCCGTGGCGCGCACACACACACACACACACACACACACGCCTACCTCTTAGTAGTGCATCTAGCATGGAGACATCGATGTCTTTGGAGCTCCTCTCTTTCTGTTCCACGGCACGACACAGCTGCTGGGCTGCTGCAACGATGCTCTGCTTCCCATCCGCTGGTGACAGAACCTTCACTACCGGCTGACAGGACAGCACTGAGGAACACAAACACACACATTACAATATATACCCGACTGATTCTTGTCTCTTTTCTTATACAACACTATTTTAGACTTTCTCCTTTTAGCTCAGACAGTTTGCATGACACTCAGCTAAATGACTAAAAGGGAGCATGTCACTCACATCATGCAAACAGCCTGATAATCTGTAGGAGGCATATTTGAGATGAATCACTGACTATCCATTACTGAACCGAATTTACTGTCCAGCATGGAATTGACTTCCCTATCCATTTCTGAACTCAATTCACGTTCCATTACTGAATTGAATTAACTATCAGCCACTGAATTGAAATCACTATCCATCACTGAACTGAGTTCACTGTCCATCCATCACTTTATATCTATTTTCTGTAGAGGTCCTTGTCTTTGAAAATGTTATGAGTATTATAATAAGCACAGCTTGACTGACTCATTGCTGACTTAACTGCTCGCACACGCTGATGAAGCTGCTACCAGCTTTATTGTTATCTGTTTGTGTAAAATAAAATACATTGAACTTTATTCCTTACGAATCCACACTGGCTACATGTATTGTCCAACTGCCCGTAATCCTAACCCCTCCCTAAAATGGTCCTTGACGGATGAGAGCCAGCAACATGTGATGTCCTCATTCAACTCAGTCCTAATGTCCCCCTCAAATGGCCCTCAAACAGATAGAAGTACAAGAGCACACACACTGCAGAAGAAAAACATTCCCGCCCACACTGTTGAACTTTAGACTTGCATGCACCTGACACACACTGTTGATGACTGGGAGCTTTTATGACTCGACCAGATGAATAAAGTTCTACCAAGATGTATCGGGATATATAAGGCACAAAATTATACTTTGCTGGACCACTATTTTGCTTGAGTAAGAAATTACGTATTTTCAACTGAAACTTTTTTTCAGTCAAGTCAAGTGAAAGTATATATTAGTATTTAACTACATGCACCAACAACATTCATATTTGTAATCCAGTGATCTGTGTAAAAGGGTCAGAGAGTTACAAAAGCTACTTCAATTTATAAATGGAATATACAGTTGAGTATTTTAAAGGCATTTCCACTTTGTAGATGTAATGAGAGACAGTTGGGGGGGGGGGGGGGGGGGGGGGCATATGACATGATGAGCTACATTCAAACTCAAAGTCAATTTGTTTTGAGCAGGTCTACTCTAGACTCTGTACCTTCACTGTGTGGGACAAATGCTGACTATGGAAGCCACAGAACAACTCAGTTTAAATCACTTTTTCAGTTTTCTGTAGTTTTGCTTTATGCCACGGCCCCTTTTTGACATGCATGGATATTTTTAACCACTATTGGACTTACTGATGAAGTCCAATGGGGGGAACAACGGAAAGACTGCAAGGTATTTTGCCCTCTATACTGCCTGTATATCGTCTGACAAATTCCGTAGCTGAGGGACAATAGAGCTGTTCCGCTATCAGCGTTGAACAGATGGGCTGTAAGCAGACACTTCCTAGTCAGTGTATATTGGCTGACCGAATTCCATCTCCATTGGCCCAACCCTTCCCCTTATTAGTTATTTCACACCGACATGATGGTGTCATAAAAGCAGCTACTGTGGAGTTCGTCTTCTCCCTCTGAAACGAGATGTTCAGGTCTAACCTGAGGCTGAGAGGAGTAGAGCTCTGTCTAAAGGGTATTTAGACAGACCACAAAAACAATCAGAGAGAAAAGAAATGACTCTTTCACATCTGGCGGGTGTAAGTGGAGACCATAATGGACTTTGGGGTAGTTTCTGTCCCATTGTTACAAGTTCAAACCTTTTCTGCACTTGTTCTAACAACTGTTCTATGTCAGTTTATCATGACACTCAAGCAGAACTCGTCTGGTGGGTATTGTTTGGGCGTGCAACCGTTGGGCAATGAATGAGTGATGATGCAACACATGGCAGAAGGGATGCTGTACCGTATTTCCATCCATTTTTGTTCCTGCCAGAACGTGCTGATGAACAAATTCTCCATCAAGAACTAGGCTATTATAGTGTGGACAGCTTGGTTATAGTATGTCGCCTCTTGAGGCATTTTTATTGTGTATTAATGTATAATGTATCACATTGTAGCCAAAATGAAAATAGCCTTCTCCTTTGCTTACTGGGGGAAACCAACAAACAGGTGAGTTAAACTAACAAATGTTGCTGTGTACAGCCTGTTTCTGGGCACATTGTGAGATCTAGAAGAGCACTAGGCCTTACTGTGGGACCAAGAACACCAAAACCTACTGTATGCCCTTGTGTCTCTCCACTGTCCTCTCCTCCTTAAAATAATACTAAAAACATTATTGAGGCTAAAGTAGAAGGATGTCTTAGAAACCTGGGCGTTACTTTCAATGGTGACTTCAATCTGGAACAACATTGTAAAGAAGGATATTCAATCTAATTGTTATCATGAGATGTCCACTTCTGATCTGAAAAGGTTGTTCCTGCTTGCATTTCCTCACATCTTGACTACTGTAAGTCTCTGTACACCAGTCTTACCCAAAATTCTCTACATTGTCTGCAAATGGTACAGATTACAGAACACTTCAGTTTGGCTTTCAACTGCCTCCAAATAATTTGACAACATTTCTTCCATCCAAGCATCCCTAGACTGGTTTCCCATCTTTTAGAATTGATTTTAATCAAATTGTACTATTCATGTCTGGTCTCGCTCTGACCTACATTTGTGAACCACTTTCCTCCTATGAACCAAACCGTAGCTTGAGCTCCTCAAGCAAAGCATTGCTCATCATTTCAGGCTAATGCTCAATCCTCATAATTCTAATTTATTTACCATGTTTTCTTCTGTATCTTCCGATGCTGTCGTCTGCATGTGTATTTTATTACTTTATTTTGTAACGCTGCTTTTGTGAAGTGCCATAGATTTAACATTTATTTATAACGCCCATAATAATCCCATGAGGGATGGGCCACAAGGTGGCATGACACTTAAATAATAAAATAAATAATTCATTCATTATTCATATTATTATTATTGTCCATCAAGATAGACACAGGACTTCGAATCTCAACTCCTCAACTCAGCAACCACTAGCCCAAAGGAAGAGAAAATGTTAACGCCGGACCTAACAGCAAAGACTTTTTCTTCCCACATCTACTATCAGAGGGTGCAGTCATCAAGCCAGTTGGCATGCTTTATGACAGATGTTGTGTAATACGTTACTGAATCAGACAATAAAAAATGTACTGGACCATCCCTACTGTTAGTCTCTTAAGCTGCATCTACAGTATCTAGTATGATTATGCAAAGGACAGTTACATGGGATCCAACATCAAGGAAGCGGAAGCGGTTCCATCACATTTGGAACAGTTTCCGGAACCCGTTTATCACACTGTCAGAGCTGGTAGCTGGACAATTACAATACCAGTGGTTCTCAAACTTATTTTTTTTCAAGGACCCCCATAACTCTGAGAGTGTACAAATGGAACCAAATGCACCCGTAAGGGTCTATTTGGTTCACTCTCAGTTGGAACCCTATAGGAATAGTTAAATGGAACTGTTAAGGAATCGGACCATTAAGAGGGAATCGTTAAGGAACCGGAATCGTTAAAATCCTAAAGGATCCCATTCCCAACCCTAGCGAAAACGTAGAAAAGTTGAAAGCAAATGGCATTACCTTGGTGCTGGTGCTTGTCATTCCCATTGCTGAGGAACTGCATATTATATTTAGAAGCCTCTAGGCCCAGCAGGTCCTGTTGTTGCCTCTCTATCTCCTCCAGGAGGCGAGAGTTGTTCTTCTGGAAAACTCCTGGCAGAAGAGAGTTATTTTTACAAGAGCTATTTAGACATTTAGTTGACTGACATTTAGACATTTATTTGCATCAAGAACTGAGCCTGGAAGCTCTGGGGCCTGTCCATTATCAATGGTCAGTAATAACCACTGAGCCATCTCCTTGTCCCCTTGAGTCAAAATCACACTTCTTCATGGTTGTAAACTGTAAACAGGTATTGTGAATGACAGTCCTTGAAAATGTGTGGAGAAGACTGTTTGGAGGTAGGTAGGTGTGTGTTTTTGTGAGAGATTATGGTAAAAAAGTAATACACTTTATGTCCTGTTTGGAGAGGTTCTGGGTTAGGGGCTAATATGTCAATATTACATCAATACCATACATATCGTCTGGGAGTTTGGATATAGTAATATTGTTATATGGCATAAATGTTGTCTTTTACTGGTTTTAAAGACAGCATTTATAGTCATTTTACTAACTTACCTGACAGTTGTAGCTGTTCTATTTTTTTACAATTACCTTCAAGTTATTATAGGCATTACTGATCAAAAATCTAATTGTGTCAATATTTTGTGAAAGCACCAAGTCATCCTAACAATAAAAAAAATAGTCATAATAATAATCATTAGATTTTGTCCAAGATCACCCATATAATGCTACCATAATCAGGGGGAAAATGCTTTGTTTTTAAATGATCATATAGTCTATGTATTGTGAAAACAAAGTGTGCATGCAAACATCCTTAGATGTACATTTATATGTAAAAGTGTGAGTACATTATCAGGATTCTGTGTTTATGTCTATAGATAGAATTTGTCATCGAGATAGAATCATGACCGTGCAAGGTGCGGTCACAAATCTTTACAGGTGTGTGTAGTGATGGTTTACCCATGAGAGCCCCCCCTCTCCTTCACTGGAATGAATTAAGCATTTTCGGTCTTGTGTGGATACTTGACTTGTACAAACGAGGAAATACGTCAACAAAACATAAATATAATATGTCAATACTAACATAGGTTAAAGTTGACATAAATCTGGCACATTTCACCTGTTTCACCAAACTCTCATGTCATGTGTTCCATTGCACCATCTGATAGATAACTATTTTGGTAGATTTGACTGTTACTAGTCATGCCAATAAAGCAGGTTGTGAGTGTGTGAGAGAGGATGAGAATAGAAACACGGGCCCTGATATGGCCTAGGATCAAATCCTGCCAGAGAGCCTACCTTTCTCTCCCTAAGTGATTGTGATTCAAATAAGCCCAATCAGGGCTATTGTTTTTATCAGTAGTTGTATTGTTGACTAATCTCTGTAAGAAATAAGGGCCCAGTTCCACAAACATTAGCACAAGTCTATTCTTATGCAGCTATGGAGAAATTATTAGTAGAAGCTTAATAACAGGTCCGAGACACACAATGTGAAACAAATGACCCTTGTTAGTCATAAAGAGGAACTACTGTCATGTTACTTAAATGTCCCAGTCAGTAAATGTGTGTCGAGCCTTGAACTGGGGCAATCGCAATGTCAAATACAGCCTGAAACAACAATAGTTAAGATAACCTTACCATGATGCTATTGTATTGAAGGGCAAATGGGTAGCTTTCAAGAATCAAGAAGTCCACAAGATTGTGCAACAACAGCAATAAAATAAAGCAATACTTTAAGACAAGTGAAGGAGCTAACAGTGAAAGCTGCAGGAAAGGGTCGTTCTTGGCAGCATCCACATGCAGCTGTGAATTCCAGATATTTGTGAGGAAATCTATTTGCAGTAAATCGCTGAATTGGGTGAATGGGTCATGCCGACATGGGGCCTCAAAAACCAAACACAAGTATTTCGATATGCAGTCAGTGCATGAGTTGCCAAAATCAGAGGTATAACTTTAGCCAGTGCTGGGTCATTCTGCAATAAACCAGACACAATGTAGCCTGCCAGTCAGTGGGAACGTTAGACATGAGCGCCATAATTGTACACGTATTGAAGAGGAGGACCCTGGGCTAAAAAGCAGATACACAGCCAAATCCCCAGAATTAATGTATCCATTTATAACTGACAGGTGTGCAGTCCATTTAGGTTCCATTACAATTCACAATCTCTGAGTTAAATCAACACCAAAGAAGACTGTACTGTGTATGGTCTGGGCAAAGCCATGATTCAGGTTATTAATTTAGAAATGTAGATACAAATAGATGTAACTAGCTATTTAAGAGCAAGACCACTTCTTGTAAATAGAACAACCCCTGCTGCCTTCCAGAAAAACAAGAAGCTGGAGCACATGATCGTGCAGGAGGGAGGGAGGGAGGGAGGAGGGGTGTATTTCATATACATTAATTAAAACCATAATAATAACGCTCACCTTGGCTATCATACACACTGACATACGATATGCCGACAGCCATGCACCAGACCACGAGGTTGGCGATGTCCGTGTAGCTCAGCTCCTCCTCGGCTATCAACAAGCCGAGGTGCAGCGGCAGCTTCTCCAGAGCCTTGCCGTCGGCGGCGCACCGTGTGAGGCGGCGGCCGCCCGCCGAGCGCTGCTTCCCCTGGCCGCCGGACGCCGCCGGGGTGAGCTTCTTGTAGTGGTCCGGGAACCCGGCCAGTGCGATGGGCATGAGGAGAGCCGCCACCGCCCGCCTCCACCACGGCGTCGTTGGCGCGTTCCAGTTTCGAAGCCGCAGTCGGAACCAAGTGACCACCGTCCTGTGGAGGTGGAGGAATACGTGCAACACCCGCCACACCAGCTCGTAGATGAGCGCCATGATGAGTGAACTACCGTCCGTTCTCCCCACCCTCTTTTCCTCGGTAAAGAGTGTCAAAGGATAGCGGGTTAGAAGTCGCACCAGAGCCACATGTCACTTCGGTAGTAAGTTGTGACGCATACATACGCAGGCTAATCTACTTTAAAGGTTTGAGCCATTTAGCTTCGCTGCCAAGTTCCATCTCCTCAGTCCCCCGGCTGCCATCTTCATTCATCTGACTGGCAGCAACCCTTCACCTCTGAACCCGTGCAGCGTTGCTTGCCAGATTGTGTGAGAGAAATAAGCAACGTGGAAAACAAGCCCCAAAAGCCCAAAGTCGGTTGTAATGGTTGTAATAAGCGGACATGGCAACTCTGCTCTGAACCCGGTGCGTGGTGATTACACGGAGCTCGCTGATTAGACGAGACAGTGGTGACGCATGTGCCAAAAATAGCCGATCTACAGGCCCATGGCGCATAGCGAAGCGACGCCCCGTAGGCTTGTAGATCAGCTGTTTTTGGTGCGCGACTCCGTAGTACAACGAATTATATAATCTAAGGCTGTAGCAGTGACGTTGTGTTCTTATGTCGCCCTCTAGTGTGTATATGATTGCATACCATCATGTTCCATTAGTAGTAGAATTAGTGACAGACTTACCTGTCTATCAATTAACATCAATCAAATATATTCATATAAAAAAACAGTTATGTGTTGACCCCAGCAAAATACATTACGTTTAATGCAATCTCTATGCAGGACTGATTTTTGTTTTATTTATTAATTATAAATATCACCATCATCTAACATAATATTTTGTATGCATTCAAATCTGTAACGGGATACAAAAACACTGAAATAACTCAAATAATGCAGTGAATATCATGATTTAATTAGATGTCTGTTGCATCGGAATATACCAGAAGAAAATAATTCACAAAGACAATGCATCCCGTTTTAAATGGTGCTTTTATTGCAATGTGTTGCATTCTCACATTCATGGATGTTATAGATTTGTTAGTCAAAGCATCATTTCTTCAAGGTCAGCATCCTCACCTTGGAAAAAAGCAGAGGGACCAAATGCACGAGGTGTCAGTGTTTTTGAGTGTAGTCGGAGAAGTGTGTGTAAACTTTTAAAAACTAATCCCAGTTTGAGCAGCCACGTACATATGAATGAACATACCTCCAAAATATGGACAAATGACTTTTTCAGTAGATGCAAAAAAAAAAGAAAGAAAATAAAAAGTTTGTTTCTTTAACCAGCAAACAAAGAGTTTTGTGTTTGTTTTATCAGCCTACAGGGCTCTCATTCCCTGCAGGGACTGGACCCGGCCTGAGACTGATTGTCTACGACATTCCTAAGATCCACACACCTGAACAGAGGCGAGAGACAGAGACAGACAGAGAAAGAGCGAGAGGGAGAGAGAACATAACATGCATAAAAGTCTCCCACATGAACATCATTCATATTGTCCCGTTATAGCTGCTCCAAATTGGTGCCTCTTTAAAAACAAACTTTACAAAGTGTAATATACAAAACTGGACAAAAACGAGTAAAATGTATAATATATATTTATTTATATTAATTTGTACAGGGGAGAAAGTGGAACCTTGGTCTTTTTTTCTCTCAAGCTCTCCAGAGGAAGCATAATTGCCCAACCCTAAAACACAAAGGGGTGAGATACTGTAATAAGCCTTCTTTATCATCACTGTACCACTTCCAACCTCAATTCCAATAAGGCAGCACATACAAATACTTGACAAATATTGGATCAGCGACCCGATTGCTCCAGTAACTCACACACATAAAGTTGGGAAGAGTTAAAATACCTGCATTAGGAATGAGTGGGGATTAGGCCTACTACTAAACATGTAGGCCTATGGATATACGGCGCACCAATACCACTGATGAATTAACCACTGCTGGTTAACTACCACTGCTGACAAATTTAGTAGTGCTTCAGTATTTCTCAACTGGCTTAGTACTGGGACCCATATTTGTCAATGACCGTGCAGTAAGGAACCAATAGATCAATTTACACTTGAATACTTGTTTTCGAATTCCATCAAAGCATATCACGACAAATGTTTGGGTTCCCCAAGACCGCAGCTGAGAAATGCTGTTTTAGAAGAGTTAAATACATAACATATATTCAACTGCCAATCATTGCCAACGACATCCCATCTATTTTTGCTGTTGAATTCATCCATGGAAATGATATCAGCTTCAAATAGCATCGTGCTAGCAGTCACTTAATTCTGTGGATTTCACCGATTACAGACTGGTATTGGTGCACTGCTGTATACTTAGCAATAGGCAGCACATGATTATGACAGTGTGAGATGACAACTAGGTTAGTATGTTGTCATTTCGATCAGTGCACAAAGTGTTGTTAGATAGCAGAAGCACAGTCTCGACTAGCCAGACAGATGCGAGTGAGCGTCCAACTTAGTTTAAGGGAAAACACGCCGAGGGGTATTATATGGAAGAGGAGATGGATCGCAGAGACCTAGTGGTCATAGACGGAACAGAGTGGAGCGTGGGCCATTAAAGCAGAGCTAAGTAGGAATGTTCAATCGCTAAAGCTGCAGGACATTTAAAGTACAACTAAACCCAAATCTAAGTGAAGTCTGATGTCTAATGCTGAAAAGCAGGGTACTGAATTGGTGATCTGCTATTGGCTGGGTTTGGTGTCAGGTGTTGCCACACTCTGTGGGTAGACATCGCCTAGCATCAAACCCAGCCGGTAGTAGACAGCCAGTTTGTACCCTGCTTTTCACCTTTAGTATAAATCTTCACACAGATTTGAGTTTGGAGTTTTGTTGCACTTAAAGGTGAAGCTTAGTGTGTACTAAACAAGGGGAGAAAGGAGACGTGGAGGTCACCTGAAGAAGATAGGCATAGTTTTTATACTGAGAATCAGCTGGCAGAGACAGAGAGACGAAGAGAGAGAGAGAGAGAGAGAGAGAGAGGGAGAGATCATTTCATTACATAGAAGTTAAAGCATGTACAATTTCTCAATCATCATCTTGGATGTATGATATCCCTTACAACCGAGTTCTTTGCAAGAAGACCCTTTCAATTCAAGGACTTCTCATGAAAGTAACATAAATGACTAGTTTACTTTCTTTGTACATTCAGGGGATATCTTTTCTCTATCTCCAAATTGTGATCCGATTCAAACAGTAGACTTATGATGGCCTCTTTCCTCCAGTAAATTCAATATAAAGTGCAAAACTAGATTGTATTTGCAAATTCCTGGAATAATTTTTGATTAATATTGTACATATGTAAAAAAGTCATGTAAAATACAGTAAACTTGTTTTTTTTTCTATAAAGATAAGAAAGTCCTTGTTAACAAGGCCATTATCATTAAACAGTAAAGGAGCAATCTTCTCTGCAGAAAATATATACAAGAGGCACCTCAAATTTGGTAAAAAGTATTCACCTAATGAAAAGAACTGAAAATTTTCACAATAATTTTCATATGTGAGATTGATAGTTGAGAGAAGTCAAAAGATTATCAAGAACCCAAATCTAAAGTCAATGATGGGGAAAATGGACGATCCCATCTCCGGGAGTTTTTTTTATTATTAATGATTTTGTAAAAAGAAAGGTAACAATTAACTACAACTAACTTGACTATGAAATTACTGATTTTCGATTCAAGTCCTGGGATTTACTGAGCCAAATCCATGTGAAGAAATGCTTTTTTTTAGTAAGGTGCATAGCTAGCTGTTGCAAGGTTTTTCTTCCTGCAAATACTGATGCCACTTCGGGCTCAAAGGAGCAGTTTTGTGTTTCACTATGGGAGTGACTGGCAATGGGGGGAATGGGAGGGGATATCTAAATGAAACTTTGGGATCGACTATGTAATAAAATATGATATTGTTGATAGGCCACTTGTCAGGGGAGGTTACAAGATTTAAGTATTTAGGACAAATGCACAGCATCAACACATAGACTTATTTGAAGAGTGATTAATAAGCTACATCAGGAAAATTTAGGGATTGGGTACCATGAACTCTTTCAAATACAACTGAAAGGGCCGCTACATTATGTCTTGTCCAATGATGATGAGGCTTGCATATGATCTACAAACATACTGAAGCTTTGGTCATTTACTTTTGACAAATGCAAAAAAAAAAGGCTACATCAGTCAGTGAAAGAAAAAACTCAAGAAAAATAATAAACAAACAGAAAGCCCTCTCACAGAACATCACAACCCAGCCAGGCAATGCTTCTCCAGAAAACCAAGGCTCCACTCTCCCAAGATCTGCTTTTAAACTTTTTTTTTTTTACTTTTTTAATACAACAGAGAAAATTAAATAATATGGCCTTTTTCTGTCTGTTTTAAATTAACCCGTACAAAAAGCCAGTCCACACTGCTTCTCTCTCAGTAAAATCACATTCAGCAGTCGTCGCTTACAAAAAAACAAAAAACACAAAACCATTCTCTGGCATTTAAAGAGTTAGAACTGAACACCCACAGTTTGGCTGTGCAGGGTCGAGAAAGTAGAAAGAACTATAGAGCAGAAAAAAACAAGGACATCTTCGAGAGTTTTCCATCTTAGAGAGAACGCCAGATATACAGTATTAATCACGTACACACATACACACTCGCTGATAGTCATATACATACATACATCATCAGAGAAATAGAACATAAAATAAAATTAAAAAAATAGAAAAAATAAAACATGATGGAGGCAAGTAGTTATTTTACCACAAACTTGGAGCACTAAGTTTTTTTGTCGATTCTGAACAAATACATATTCACATTTGTCTGTTATATACATTATGGTAACATCTTGAACCAATGTTAAAAAATATTTATTCTTGTACCTGTTAACTGTAGTGAGGAGGAACTGTCTTTGCCAACTACCGGCTCTTGCATAAAAATAACGTCTAAATGGTTACATGTGCATCGTTTTGTATTTGGCATGTATTCATCACACGATCAGTTCTGACGAAGAGTTGCTGAACAACTGCGTTTTAACAGGGTTGTACAGGCGACTATATATATATATACAGGAATGCCTATTCCAACGGTGAAGAGAGGGAGGTGGAGGGAGGGTATATTACAATATGCATGAAAAGAAACAACTAATCTTTTCAAACAAACAAAATAAAAAAATAACACTTAAGTGAGTGAGTGAGGCGGAATCATCGGTTAGAGTAGATAAACGTACACACAGGCCTACGCTGAAAGTGTCCTTCCAAAATACATTCTGTCCTTTTTCGCGTTGCTTCTGTGTCTTTTTTGAGGTGTCGATATATTTACAAACAGACCAAACAGTGGCGCAGGACTGTCTGACCCTGAAGCCTCATTTATACTTTGTCGTACGACGACGTGTTGTGAGCTTCTAGAACAGCTATTTTCAGCGAGCGACATCGTCGTACGATGGAGTATAAATTAAACATCACACCGCTCTTTCAGCTAGGAAAAGAAAAGATCAGAAAGAGCTCTTAATTCTGTCCGTTATGAGGGTACAATTAATAGCATACTGAGGTAATGAAAAGGTGCTCTAACGTCTCAACTATTGATTATATATATATTGACAATTCTCTAATCATAAATATGTACAAAAGGAGTTATAAAAATAAGTGCAACTGCAATGCAACACTCGAATGACCTTAAAACTGACATCAGCGATGATCGGTATAGCGTTACCAATGGATCTGCTTGAGTTGTTAAGGAACTGCATGAAAAAGAGGATTTCTGTTTTTAAGGGTCAAATTGCAAAGCAAGTTGTGGGGTGGACTGTTCATGGGCCACTGTTTGGGTACAAAGTGCACGCACACAAGCACACACGCATGCACGCACACACACACACACACACACACACACACACACGCGCACGCACACACACACACGCACACCCCTGTACACAAAGTGGTTCTCAAATCACACAACAGTTGAGGAGTTGGCTGGTATATTTCCTAAGGTAAGGGGGCTTAGCAGGCAGGATGTTGATTTTGTGTACTGTCCCCCCTGAATTTGGGTGAAGTCGCACACTTTGTGAAATACCTTGGTTCAAACAGACCAACGTGGACTGAACAGCCAATTATTCCATCAATAGCTATTTTTCCATCCATTTTCTCCAGTCTATTTTAAGTGGACTTTTCAAACTTCGCTACATTGGAGAACATCTCTGCCAGAAAAAAATGAAATTGTCCTTCAAAGGGTTGAGTAGTACTGCTGGGCAAATTGACAGCGGAAACACTGTTGCATTGTGATTTATCTGACAGCAATAAATAGGTGCCTTTGTTTGCATCCATTCATCACTTATAGAAGTGAGTGGAATTACCGTTTTGCGATACTATGGAAGATCAACGAAATGTTCCATTTCTATTCAGCCGTTGTAATGCAGTATATTGTAATTTGCATAAAATACTTGGATGGAGATCTAGCTACTAAAGCCTTAAGGTATAATTTGAGCCCTGTATCAGTAGATACCAAAGAAAGAAACAATCAAACCAAAAACAAAACAAAACAAAACTAACATTTCATCTTTTCATATGCATCAAAATATTAGTGTACAGTATAGTATATTCATTTGGGAGTGGGGGCCCATTGCAAATGCAACAATAGCCTACTTTGCAACCAAGGTCTGGTCAGGGGTTTGTATTCCTTCTGTTTACTAATGTGTATAACATAATTCACACATTTTATCTTGCATGTTAAGGTGTGTTGTTGCCGAGGGACACAGTGTCTGACTGGGGAACAGTAGTCATAGAAGCACTCAAATGGGAAATTAGTGTGTGGTCAAGTGGAGTGATAGCACTGGGGTACGACATGTGGAGCGAACACAAAAAAAAAAAAAAGGGCTGAAATCTTAAAAGTCCTCAATTATTTGCCAGGGCACAATCTGGGATCTCCTGCTGAAACAGATTTTTGGAGGTGATGTGAAAAGCGATAATGTCTTAGACTTCATCACTTTTATTTTCTTCAGGATCACTCCTTGAAGTTTTTAAAACTTTTAACAATGGTAAAATATCAACAGTACCTTTTTTTTTGGAACTTCTATGACTAAAAGCTCTACACAATAAAATCCTCAGTGTTGCTTTATTTTGTACACTCAAGAGTTAACTCATTAATGACGAGAACTATTAAGTAAAAGTCTCAAATCTTTTCTATTAGAGGGAGAGAATTGAATTGGTTGATTTAAAAAAAAAAAAAAAAGCAAAATGATGTAAAGGAAATTATAAAATTCCACTCCGGATATTAATGGCTTAAATTAACACTGAGGATTTTACAGTGGACTTGAACATTTTGTTGTGATTATAATTATGACTTACGTGGCATGACAAAAAGGTTTTAAAACATTATAGAGAAACATTGCAGTGGTCTGAATTAGTCTGAAATAGGCTTAAGACTAAAGTACCCAAAGGTCATGGTAATGGACTCCCTCTCATTATATAATTTTATACAAAGTATGTTCTTTAATTTAACCACATGAACCCAAGTGTCCCTATTTTGAGGCAAACATTCGGCAAAAATTGCCGATCTACAAACTCGGACCTATTATAGAGCCCTGAGGACCCCGGTCGGGTAAGTATATATGGTTTAAGTGGTTGAAGAAGATTAAATAAGGGGGGCATAACTAAGGTGACCATGAAGGATAGTTCAGCAAACCACGCCACTTTAATGGGATGTATCAGTTTATCGTTTAGAACACCTCTTTGTCCTCTCAGAATTCCTTTGTTGAAGCTATATGTTGTGCGATGAACGACCCCGTTCCCGATTTGTTTTGCAGTTCATTTGATTGGGGGGGGGGGGGGGGGGGTTAGCTATTTCAAAATCAATCGCTTAACAATTGTTACTCAGATTTTTTTTTCACATTTTAGAAGATGGAATAATTTCCTCCTCCACAACAACAATTTGCACAATTACATTATGATGCCAAACATCAACGTTTAAACAGAAATGAAAACAAAAGAAAACATAACCGGAGCTAAGATTATTTGGATCAGATCTCAACTCTGAATAAAAAAAAAAACCTGGATTGAATCACACTATATATAGTTTGAGTTTTTCTGCTGTGAGACATCATTCAACAAACATTTCTTTGAAGAGGAAAAGCAGTTAGAAAATCTTTGTCCTTCGGTGCTGTACAATACTACCCGCCTTGCATGATGCACATGGCAAACAACACTGATAGGCCAGGAGCGAGGAAGTTGGAACGAGAGAAAGAGAAAGAGGGGGGGGGGGGTTGAGAGGGAGAGAGAAAAAGGGAAAAAAGAGAGAGCCTGACAGGGCTCTATATTCACAGCTGCTGAGGTGAGGGGTAAAAATGTGAAGGACAGACAGTTTTAATAATCATAACAGTCTATTTCTTTTTTTATAACTCTGAAAAAAACCTCCTCCCAGCAGAGAGAGGTACACAAGTTCCAAACTGAGCAGCATCCGGTCCGTCTCCCATCCATCCATCTGTCCATCCAGCCATCCAGCTGTCCATCCATCCTGTCTGTTAAACGAAGCTTGTTCCGATGATGATGGTGTTGATGATGATAATGATGATGGTGGTGGTGGTGAGAACAGAACATTTAAAAATTAAAAAACAAACAAAATAATTCCCGAAAAAGATTTAAAAAAATAAAAATCCCAAAATAGAATAAGTAGAAGTTGAGCTTGGGGAAACTACAACTTCCATCAGGCACTGCAGCGTGGAGAGAAAGAAAGAACAAAACAGAGAGAAAGAGAGAGACAGTCAGTCACAGATCCAGCTGAAACTGAGCTTCTATCCCACAATGCCACACAGGTCTGAATCGTTATATTCCAACATTGCAGAGAGAGAGAAGGAAGTAGGAAAAACCAACAAAAAAGGCAACCATACTCTCTCTACGACGCTCCCACGCACAGAAAAACTAAAGAAAATAAAAACCAAACCAAAGAAAAATAAAAATAGAAACCCAACTGGGCTCAGCTGTATATGCTCCCATGATGCACGGCTGCTTTGAAATCCCAGTGGAACGAACGGTTCCGGTCCCGGATCAACAACAAGGACGACGGCGGCGACTTGATGAATCTGGACGACGTTTCACGGTTGATTCTCTTTCTCAGGTGGCGTTGGCGGCGCATGGAGTCAAGAAGCAGAGGAAGAAGAAGATAGGTAGGTAACCAGGAATGAGCAGCGAGACAACACTGTCTTCTTTGATAGGCTGAGGCAGACAAAGACAGGTTGTCGGACAGATTCTAGACAGACAGGTGGGTTTGAAAAACAAAAACAGCGAAAAAAAATAAAACAAAATAAAACAAAAAACGCACTGCTGCCATCGCTTCTGACTCCCGTGTAAGTTCGCCTGTAGTAGTTTAGGCTGTACGACGCCACTTGACAGCCAGGCCTGTCAGAGCCCGTCTTCCATCCGTCCGTCCATCCGTCTGTCCTTCCGTCCGTCCGTCCCAAATCCAAATGTGCGATAGAAAGACCTGTTGGTCTGGAGCGGCAGCCAATCCAATCCTCCTGATGATAACGGAGCAGTAGCAATAGCCAGAAGAAGTACAACGAGGAAGAAGAGGAGGAGGAAGGAGAGTGGGGGTGGGGGTCGTCGGCAGGTAGGTGGCATCACTCGGTGAGCAGCTGTTGGAGGAGACTCTTCTGCTGAGCCTGGCTGTTCTGGGCGCCGCCTTGGGGGCCCCCTACGGGACCCTTCTGGGCACCGCAGCCCGCTATGGAGCCCTGCTGGCTCAGGTAGGCGTCGCCACCGCCGACCAGGTTCACCGTGCACTGGACGTCCGCGAACACCTGGACCTGCTGCACCTGACGGAGCCAGGGAGGGAGAGAGAAAGAGGCAACGTTACTGGTGGAGAAGCAAGGCTGGGTTGCCTAAGGAGAAATGGTCCGTGGTGCACTGATTAGGTTCAGGGTTCAATTTGCTAAAGAGACTGGGGGGGGGGAAATGGGGAGTCACATTTTCTTAAACACTTCAGCCCTTACTTCGTTGTACGTCTTTAAATATGGAAAAAAAGAAGATTTTGTTTTTGAATTTGTCCAAAATAGGGACACCAGGTTTTATGTGGTTAAAATACAATTATTAAATTGTGATATTATCAAACATAAATATCAAACAATATATTATATCAACAAATAATATATCGGGAATTTATATAGTGCTTTTCTAAACACTCAAATATTCTACGATCTACATTTCCCAAAAGGAATACACGCAATGACCAGAGAGTGGGATATCAAAAATAGAGGCCCAGAATAGCCAGATAATAATAAATGCTGGACAGGATTCACTGACCTGCTGGTCGCTGCACATGGGGCTGACATTACCGCTGCTTATGCCCACAGGCTGCCCCATAGGAGGCAGAGGACCCATGCTGCCTGACCCACCGGCCATAGAGACGGTGATGCTCATGTTGTTGTACACCCCCTGCTGGCCAAAGGCCTGCACTGCACCCTGTCCTGGCTGGCTGAACAAGCTGTGGCACGGAAGCAACAAAGCAAAGGACATTCTGTTGGTGTTCGGTGCTATCCAAATAAAGCTCCCACTGCACGGATCCTGTATGTTAACATATAGCTGCAGATGCTGCTAATGACAAACTCTGACAGGCCAGAGTTTGTACATATATTATGTACAAATTATGTACAAAAATGTTGTACATATATTACAAGTGAAAATCTATTCACGGAAGATGTTTATGTAATTGGCTCCTGAGATGCACCTAACAATTAGGTTACAGTTTGTCCCGAGTTCACGCCTGAAATATTTCTTAAATTTAGGCAAATCGTTGGCCTGTGGGATGGAATTAATGCGTACATTTGTTGCTAATCTAATTAACCTGGTCATAGCAATACTCCAATTGTAGTAACTGTCTAAGCCAAATGACTTCTCCTGATAATATTAATTATAGTTTAACAGGCCAAGATTTTAGATTTTCTCAGTCAAATCTCAGGACAAATCTTCTCCAATACAAACAAATCCATGCCAACCTGGATTAATGAGGGGCACCACATTAGTCTGAATAATGTAATACCTACCTATACTGTAACACTAATCTATCACCTTAAACTGCTTGTCCTCAATAACCGTGTCAATGTATGATATGCAGAGGGCACAATACAAGTTTCCCATTTACAGTAGGTATGACAAATGAAGTGGCTCTGTATATCTGTGCAGGTTTTTGTCTCTTTGAAGAGATATATTACATTGGCTATTTTCACTTGGCCAGCTCACCTGTTGCTGCCAATGGCTGTTTGTTGCCAATTCTTCATGTCAGACGACTGATAGCCAGGGGGTGGAGCCTGCTGAAGCAAAGGACTTTGGGGGGTCGAGTTTTGAGGTGACAACAGCGGGCTGGTGGGGCCGAGCTCGGCAGGGAAAGGCGGATCTTGCTGGACTATAGCTATGACAAAAGGGAGTAAAAGTTTAAGAAGAGCATAATACACTCAGGATGCTATGGATCTTTTTTTTGTAGACAGTAAAATCATCGGTGTTCATTTATCCATATGAAACTCTAAAGACCATTAAAGAGTGCACAAATGTTACGTTTATGATACATTTGTACACTTTCTGAGTTAAATGTAGCACTCATATATTTACTGTGCACTCACCAGACGCTCCAAACTGCTGAAACAGCCCCTGCTGCACCGACGAGTTGACTGTGCCCCCAAATTGGCCCTGGATGCCCCCAATCAGCGCCTGGCTCCCTAGGGGTCCTCGTCCTGACAACTTAGGGTCCAGCGGTCCGCCCGACATGGCGTTGAAGTGGCTGGGTGAGGTAGGGGGGTTCCCTGCCATGGGGCTGTAGCCCGGTGGGAAGTTCAACTGCTGCTGCTGCTGGGGTGTGGCAGGGGGACCCTTGGGGAGCCTGGCGGCTCCGGTGGTAGGCCCCCCAACGATGCCCTGCCTCATCAGCATGACCTTTTGCTGGAGGAGCTGACGCTGGCGGTGCTGGAAGCTGTAGAGCTCCCTCTGACGCTGGGCGAGCATCTGGGCATTCAACGGAGGCTGAGGACAGACGGGCAGACAGACGGAGGAGGCGAGAATATGGAGGACAAACAAAAGAGAAGACGGATGGACATGTGAGAGGGACATCGTAATGGGGAAGGAAAAGCAATGAGTGGAGAACAAATACGGGAAGAACAAAAACAGCATATACTGTACTGAAAATATATACTGTATACATATATATATATATATTTTGTATTTATTTATATTTCTTTACTGCAAAAAATCCATGTAGTAGGTAGGCTTGTGCCAATTTAAAAAATCGACCAAACTCTAGTAGTACACAGTAATTACCTCAGTGGTCCATTTGATTTACCCATTTGTAACTCTTAAGAGTGTAGATGGGGTGACTCACTTGAGAGGGCATCTGAGGCTGCTGCACTCCCGGACGTATCCCCATGGAAACGTGCTGCTGCGTTCCCCCCGGAAACTGGTTCATGGCCGTCAGCCTGTTCTGCAGCTGACACACACACACACACACACACACACACACACACACACACACACACACACACACACACACACACACACACACACATTACTACAACGCCTGATGTGCCTTTGTGGGCCTTCACAAATGCCCCCTCACCCCCACAATTCTTCTACATTAAGCGGAGCACACACCACAGCAGACCCTCCCCAAGCGTTCCTGAGTGCACACAGTCAGCTCATATAAGTGATATTGATGAAAGCATTTGTCCCTATTCGATTTATTTTTCCAGCCAGGACTTGAAATACATTTCCCCATACACGGTTGCAAACTAAACAATCTAGACGGCACAAACAGGCTGGCCAAAATAAATACAATAGATGTGTGTTTCTGGAAAATACAGTTATGCTTCCTGGCTTAAATAATGTTTCTTAGCAGGTCTGTAAGTAATTAAGTACAGTAAGTAAGTAGGTTGGACAGAGTAGCTTATGGTTGGTATCAGCCAAGCGACAAAGGTGCTAGACCCCTGGGAGATGGATTGCTGAGGTGGAGCGGCAGACATACCATCAGCTCCCAATACTTACTGCATGTCTTAATTACCCAAGCTGTGCTACTCATATACCGAGTTTGTGGTGCCTGGGAATCGAATCCTGAACCTTGCGTTTCAAATGTCATGTCATCTGTTGACTCTATGTCAACACTTATTAAATAGAGATGATGACGCCATGTCAGCCGCTGGCATCCACAGCTGGTGTGTGGGGCTTCTACTAAACAAATGGGAGCTATGTAATGGAATGGCCATGGCACGTCCGTGATAGGCGGCATTTACTCTGGGCGTTATGATTGCCGACCACTACTTTGTACGTGTTTTAAATTCCAGCAACTTTAATATCTATTAAACATTATATTTAACATAATATCCAAGACAGCAGTTTGAATTTAAGGGATGTGGTTTTGTTTTGTGGCCTTTTTAACACGCTTGCTGCTTTGGCAGTGTTTTAGCTGCTGAACAGTTCTGAGAAGGGGCATGTTCCATGACAGCAGTGATTACTAAATGCAGGGAGTGAAACACAAATGACGAGGGAGGGAAGGACGGAGTGGTAGAAGTATAATATGCACAGGTGAAGAAAAATAAATGTGTGTGTATACTGTATATATCTTGGCTTAAGGGAGGACCGGCCGGCTGGCTGGCTGACCGTCGGACCACGTCGTCACGCTCATATCACTATCACTCAGCCATAAATATATAAGGAGTTCCCAATGCTGCTACACCCACATATGGAGTGTGTTGTCTAACCTCAATGTGTCGTCATGGCATCAGGCGCAAACAAATCAGCTCCATATATGGTCAAAGAGGGGGGCATGCACATATATGGGCATATATTAATGACATCAGCTATCTCCATTTATGGGCAAGGGATACAGTGATCTCCATATACTGTATGGGCATATTGGTCGGATCGGCAGTGCGACGTAGGTGTGTGGGCCACGTAGCGTCCCTAAACCTTGAGTGTGTGATTATGTCCTCACCTGCTGAGGACCCTGCAACCTCTGCTGTAGCTGCAGTCTCAGCTGGTTGGGAGGCAGTCGGAGCTGGGGTGCCATGCCCTGCGGTCGGGCCATGCCCGGCCTCAGCCCCATGGTCATGGCCCCGCCGGGGAAAGCAGCACGTGGGGCCCCAAATCCCAGCCCCTGTGGCCCCACAGCCTCTGTGGGGAATTGAGCTTGAGGGGCCGGGGTGAACGTCGATGGGTAGCTGGGTAGTTTGGGATCCATGGCGATGGGGGTGGTAGTGGGCGGTTGCGAGGGGAAGCGTTGAGGCAGGGGGTCGAAACATCCTCCCTGGAAACAGAAGAGCATGATACATACTATCAATCTGTGCTGGTTTCAGTGTTGGAATCCATTCAGCATTGCATCTTAAACTCTCACACAACCATTGTCCTCTGAATGTTTGCCCCAGAATAGAGACACTAGTGATCATGTGGTTAAAAGGCCTTCTGTTCAACCCAACTGTTTATTACACCCCAGGTGATTAAACGTCATTGTGCTTTTATCATATTCATACATCCATCTCTCTCCCTCTCACCTGTACCAGTTTGTCTATACCAAGGGCCTTGTCCAGCTCGGCCAATTCACTCTCGTCTGTCCCGCTGAGAAAGGACACCAGCTGCTCCAGCAGAGCCTTCTCGTCGTTGCGACCCTCAGGTGTGGTGGGCGGACACAACATTTCATCCAGCGGACAGGGAACGCACTGCCTGCTCACAAAGAAAGACAACCACACACACACAAACACACACACCCAATAGGTAAATAGAGACTCGTGTTCAAGTACACAGGGGAACATCCGTCTTGGCTGGGCACTCCAAAAAGCACAATTTTCACCGATGGGAAACAGTTTGGGGAGTGCCATTTCTGTCGCTGCACTAGCGATTCCTCCAGATTGGTCGAGGCGCCTATACAGTAGGGAGTGTAAATGGGAGGGATAGCGTGTTCCTCCACATGCATTATGCCCTCCCACTGAAGAGCCTTGCTGGGGAAATGAAAATTAAATTAATGGCCTTGGACGCCGGAGAAAACCAGCAGTAACAAACCTATGCTTACTGCTATGAAAACCAAATCCTGATACCATCCCATATGAAGGACCGGTCTAAGATCTTTGCATTGGTTCTGTGAGGCTGTTATTTTCTGACATTTCCGATTTGTTTCCACTCAAATTTAGCCCATTCATAGAATTTAGACGTTCATAATGAAAAAATGGGAACAAATATACAGGTGCAGGGTTTCTGATAAAGCTGGTGGGGAACTTAAAAGTGATATTTCTTGTGTTAGTAAAGCATGGCAGCAGAAGGTCAAAATGGAGAGATTCCAGTCAAGGTGCTTGGGGGTTACACCCAATTTCATTATTCAGAAACTTGATATTCTTTATCATTCTGCTATCCAGTTTGCTCTAAATGCTCTGTTTAGAACACACCACTGGACTCTGTAAACTGGCCAGTGTAAAATGGGTTTAGATCAATTGTATCATCCGTTTTGACTACAGTGAGGGTTAGAGACATAGTATTATCATGTATCTGCGGTTAATAAGAAAAAACGGTAATATTTACTCTTGTGGGGACGCTAGCGGAGCTTGCACAGGGGTTCCCACACTTCCGTCGAAAGACAGCGTATCAGACATGGCCAACGGCTGAAACTGGGAGTCTGCACCATCCATCTTGGAAAGACCTGGGACGAAACAAGAAACATTCATGAACGCAGCAACCAGTGTATAATGAACTGCAGATGTAGTCAAAACCTCTAGTAGGATGTCAAAGCAGGTATACAGAATCCAATATACAGTAGGCTGGAGGTAAAGAATAACGACCGAAATGCAATTCAGACACCGTTCAAAGCTAAATGTCGTGTCAAAACAAGTCAAAACAAAGTCACATTTTAGAATTCATCAATGCAAAGGAATACACGCAAGTGACGTCACCTTGTGCTATTTGCAAATGATACAAATGAATGCAGAAAGTAGCCTGCAGAGCCAAATCCTTCCTTACCAGTGCTGGAGTTGAAGGGGTTGATGACGTCTGCCTCTGGGAAGGGGCTGGTGGTGTCTTTGGGGTTCTGGAAGGGGTCTCCCTGTCCCTGACCTTGGGTCTGGCCGGGAGTTGGGGGACCACAGAAATCGAAGGGTGACTGACTCTGCAGGCTACAGCCTGAGGGGGGGCCTCCGTCACTGAGACCTGATGCAGTGAACACACACGGTGGATTAGACAGATTCACTGACTGCATTTAGATGCACACACCTAGATTACTGGCAATAACAGGTCAACCTTCCTAAAATCCTATGTGTTAATGTATCTCTAAGAGTGTACAAATGTAACCAAATGGACCAATTAAGGGTCCACCATGCACACAAATGCACCGATAAGGGTCAATTTGGTTACATTTGTACACCCTCAAAGATGATGATTTTACTGCACGTAATTGTGTTCTCTCTATCCGGTGTCAACTCACAGTACATGTAGTTGACTGGCCATCCCTAGGTGTGCATAGAATGCAACAATGATACATTTGTATTTCTAAAGCTAGGTTTTTATTTTTGCAAGGTACTGACAACTTAAGTGTGGCATTATATAGTAACTGTTGTCAGAACTGAGGCAGGCAAGATTATTTATTTTTTTAATTATTAAATATTTTGTTCTATCAAAGCTAAATGGTCATGGATTCATTTGCCGTCAAAACTCAAACACTACTGTACATACTGTATTCTTACCAGACTGCTCTTGTTTTTAAACCCTGTACTACTTAATGCTGTGTAATTGTTTTAATTTTAATTAGTATTTTATCATTTTAGTTTGGGTGCCTGTTGTGTACTTCTGTTGTTGTTGTGGTTGTTTTTATCTGTCGTGTTATACTGCTTTGGCCTGTGTTTGGTCACAACCACAGCAGTGGTCACATTTATAAAAGAAAATAACGTCCTGGATAAATGTTATATATCTTTCACATGTTTCCATTTAATACACAATAAATCCAACAAAGATATTTCCATGCTTCAATACATAACATAAGCCGTATTTATCGGGTTATGCTTAGTACGATTAAGATCATATCTCGATTCAGATAACTGGGTTAGATGCAATAATTGCTGCAGTTTCAGTATTTGCTACTGTGCATGTAATCGCAGCCACTGATGTGGCAGTGCACAAATGTGTGCGTGGTGCAAAGCAACACCTACACGCAGTCACAGTACACGTCGTAAGCACGCCTGCCTACGCACATGATGAGCAACATTTCCATTCAGCCTTCAATCAGATTTTAACCTATTAAACCCTATATACTTAGTCGACCGGGGTCCCCCAGAGTTCTATACTTAGTCTGTTCCTTTTTTCTTTCTACACCAAGTCTCTTTGAATTAAATATTTGGAACTATACAGTAGTGTTTGGAACGATTGGTCACCTGATGGCAAGCGTTCCGCATTCTTCTTGTTCTTGTTATTGTAAGTTGGTTGTGTCAAAAAAACGACTGAATATTCTTTGTTTACAACGGCACTCCATGGGAGAGTCGTGTCTCTCTCAATAATTCTGGTCTAGTTAAGCTGGCCATCTCTCCTCTGGATGACCATGCTGGCCTTTTGTAGCTCCTTGCACCCATCACCCCCTCTCTCTCTCCCCTCCAGCGTTACCTCTATTAGGAGTGCCGGGGGGCTCTCTCTTCACGGTCACACCACGGGGGACGTTGGCCTCGCCTGGCTGGGGCTGCGGCTGGGTCTGGGTGGGCGACTGGAGCTTGAGCTGAGGCGAGGGCGAGTGGAGTTGGGGTGAGGGGGAATGCAGCTGTGGAAGGGACTGCGGCTGGGACACAGGCGACTGTAGCTGAGGCAGAGGGGAAGGCAGTTGGGGACCACCACCTCCTCCTCCTCCAGCTGGGGTCGCAGAGTCCTCGCAGCCTTGTTTGGCCCCGACGGGGCCCCTGAGGCCGGGCAGCAGCTGGTTCAGAGGATCCAGGTCGCCGGGGCCACCAGAGAACTGAGGGACGGGTAGGAGGGATAGGAAAAGTTTAACAAGTGATTGAGAGAGGGAGAGAGGCAGATAGCAAGAGAGAGGACAACAGAGCATACATAACAGAAGATGAATAGGAGCGACAACATGGAAAGAGGAGAGACATGATGTCAACTGATAACTACATTAACCCTGGTACCCCTGTTTTGGGCATGTTATTACAAGCAAAATATATATTAACGGTAAGGCAACAGATAAGGGTGATATGTACATACTAGTCAATATCTAAACAACAATATCAGTTTCGTTTTTCAAATAATTATATGGAATTTACTTAAAATTAGAAGTATTGAAAAGGGGAACGTACAGATAGCAAAATGGAATCGCAAAGTGATAACACTTTGGGAAACCAAAAGGATATTTATATTAATGATATCCTTTGATATTGATGTGAGTTTACCAGGTTGGACATCTTCCACTCCTGACAACACAGAACTGCTCAACATGGGGTGATTGAATGTTGGGAGCAGGGCAGATTTAGCTGTTTGAACACCTTTTCCCAACATTTATAATATGTTATATGTTTTAAACATTATTTGAATATCCAGCATTTAAAAATATAAACAATAGTGAAAATACCGTAGCCATTGTGAGATTGTAGGGATTTCTTATCAAATCTACCGATTGAAAGAAAGGTTCGCAATTTCCCCCCCATTTTCTAGCTACCAATTCCCCACCTCTACTACGGTCCTTGTAACCTGACAGCAAGGAGTTCCCCCTGTGTGTAATGCACACAGAGATTTGCAGTACTCTTCCCCAGTTCCCCTGCCTGCTGAAAATGCGGACCGACAAATCAGCAGGTGTAGTGCGCGCCCCCATGTCCTAGTCACTTCTCACCCGCGAACACTGCCAATTGTGTTCGGTGGGGGAACTGCATCTGAGAATGTAACCAGTGTTTTACCTCTACTTATTTACATCCAATGTATACACAACTATACATGTTAACTACTCGTTACAATAACCATATGATGTACCGTGGAGTCTCGGCTGTCCTTCCGGCTGTCCCGTCGAGCCTCCCCAATAGGACTGGGTTTGGGGCTGAGGCACCCGGCAGCCGCACCAGGGACCGATCCAGATTTAGAAGCCCCACCCCCTGGGGTGGCGGGCGCACCAACACTGCAGGGCGTTCCATCCACGCTGGTTCTCTTCTCCACCTTCACCCTGACCGTCTGCAGGCTGAGGGCCGATGGTGGAGGCAGGTCGCCCAGGTCCTTTCCAAAGGCAAACCAATGTTCCATCAGAAATACATTTCAAATGGCTACTTAAAGTTACTGGACTCCAGATGCACAACTGAGGAGAATAGCTGACAAGTCATGTGGCATGTCACAGTTGCTAGATCCAAAGTATACATCGTGGTAGGGCTGGGCGTTATGATTTCAAATCATTATGATGGTTATTTCTTTTACCTGGATTATGATTAATGAAAGATGATTGTATAAGCAATTTATCTTTTACACTTCCCTTATAGTTCTCTGACAAGGTCTGTACAATAAATAATATACTAATATGTTAGCTTGCTAATGCTATATCTGTTCTTTTTGTCCCTTTTTTCCCTAACAATTCTTTTTTACCCCCTTTTCTCCCCAATGTAATCGTTATGCCAACTGATTCCTCCCCACACACATCTCTGTGCCGTCACTGAAGTTGTATCCTACTGACTCACCTGCCAGTGAGGAGCCTCCACCAGGAGGACGCATAGCCTTCGTCCTACTCCTCCCGCCCAACACTCCCCGCTGACAGGTGCCGCCCCAGCCCGTAGGAGTACGTGCAATGAACAATATCACCCTCCCCGCCCAGCTTCCCTACCCCGAACACGGCAAATGTGTTTGTGTAGACGCTCGACAAAGCCAGATGCACCACGGTGGATTCGAACCCACAACCTCCGTGGTGGTGGGCAGTGACTTCTACCACTGCGCCCCCCGAACGCAGATATCTGTTCTTTTTAACATGCAACACGGCTTTGTACCAGAGAAATGAGAACAGAGTGAGAATGGCGAGTGGCGACAACTCCGTTCACTCCAACTCAATTCCTCTTCTTTGTTTTAAAAGTAGTTGGCAGGCAAGAGGCAATACAACTGAATTAAACAACTTTATTAGACAATCGATGTCTGTGCACCAATGACTTGATTTAAATGATAAGAGGACTCAACCAGTCAACCATCACCTGTTGCTTTTTGATCTGTCAATGTCACCGCTGGCAAAGTGAGGCTCTTTTATTTTCTGGCTAGTCTTCTTAATTCACTTTAAATCCAAAATATCACTATATATCCACAAGATGGGCCGTTGTACACTGCTACCATGTCATGTATCTCAAGAACGAGACAGGAAAGTTCTTTTGGTTTCCCACATGATTCCCTGTTGCTCTCTGCTGTGCTGCCGCTGTTTCCTGGTACTCTACATCACTAGTGCAACATCACAGCTGTTTTAAAAGAGATAGATCACTATTAACCAGATCACGTCCATTTGCTTAAATTGTGGTAAAAAAGGAAAAAAGGGTCATTTAACAAATAATTAACTTTAGATGGAAATCTGTTTGTAAAATGAGATCTGCCATCCATGTGACATAATTCTCGACACAATGTCAAGTTAAGGGGACAGTTCATGAATTAGCAGACAAGATATGAGAAAGATTCCTTAGGCGAGAGGTTCTAAATGTCGGTTTCAATATATTTTTGGTTAATAAATCAAATCTACTTGTAACGACTGAATAACCACCCTAGAAAAAGCATGACACATTATCTTAGGACCCATCAAAAATCATATATAACAAGTCTAGGCGTATTTTAAGCTCACTTTTTCGTCTGTGTCCAGGAGGAAGCGAAGGAGCTGGTGGTCCTGCGGTTCTCTGGAGCCGGCCTTAGGGGGTCCCGTGGCTGGGCTGGCCGGCGGCTCTTTCTTAATCTCCACGTCCTTACTGCAGAGTCCGTCCTCCGTGGCGCCAGCGGAGGAGTCATTGGGGCTGCTGTCCTGGAGCAGCCGGTGGAGGATCTTGTGTCGTTCCGTCAAGGTGCTGTGGGAGGCGGGGCACTGGGGGGGAGGGGGAGGAGCCGGAGGAGTGGGGTTGGGTTGAGTCTGTGGGTGGGGTGACGGTGTCAAGGAGGAGCGCTGGCTGCTGCTGCTGTGGTTGTTGTTGGGGTCGGCACCCCCGACGCCCCCAGCCACCCCGTTGCTATCCAGGAGCTGGTCTAGTCGGGGGTTGCCCAGCTGTGACATCTTGACCACGTCCTCCCCTCCTCCTTCCCCTCCTCCTCCCTCTGGGGGTTTGGCTGGTGGAGGGCGAGCGGGGGAACTGGTGGGCGTGCTGGTTTGTCTCTGAGGAAGAGGGGAGGGCAGGGAGAAGGACCCAGCTGTCCCACTGCCACCACTCCCACTCCCATCCCCACCGGACTGCTGTCTACTGAGGCTACCTCCGCCCGCCGGGGAGTGGAGGCCAGGCGTAGGAGTGGAGGGAGAGAAGGGGTTCCCTGGAATGCGCGGGCTGCCCCCCAGCCCGGGGCTGGCCCGCGGCAGCCGGGGCGAAATAAAGGAGGTAGGGGTGGTTGCTGTCGTTGCGAGCGGGCTGCCCAGAGGGGAGGGGCTGTTGTTGACCTGCTGGGGGCACATACGATTGGGCGTCAGGTAGCCTGCGGGCGTCGCCGGGCCATGTCCGTGGGAGGAGCCGTTTCCATTGTTGAGGTGGTGGCCCGTGGAGGCGTCGTTGCCGGGAGGGAGGGCCGGGGATCGGGAGGCGGCCGGGGCTGAGTTGGCCGGGGTCAGTGGAAGGCTGGGGTTAGCGTTTTCCTGAGAGCTAGCAGTGTTGTGTTCCCTGGTAAGACGGAGGAGGGGAAATCATGATGGAAATGACAAATTTCAATCTAGCCAAAACATTTTGTGGCTTGCTTGGGGAGGAAATGTTTAGTGTTGATAAGACCAGTATGCCGTAAATATGGCAGTGCCATCAACCTAGCCATTCACTTGGCTGGTAAATGTTTACTGACCTGAAATGGTATTCAACTAAAACAATGTTACTCTGGGAAATGTAGAAAGTCAAGCTTAGACTATGTATACTGGAGGACAAGTGGGTATGCCAAGAAAATAACTTCACATAAATACAGCAGGGCATTATTGAACATTAATAATTGAAATCTTCCAACAGTGTGCAGTGAGTATCTTGGGATGAAGTTTTTCCAATGTTATACATGATGGACTTGCAGTGTGTGTTCTTTCAGTACCTGTCAATAGTGTGTATGCCCATGATGAAGGGCTGTACGTCGGGGTTGGGGGGGCAGCAGAACTTGCAGCGCGTCTGAGCGCTGAGGGGTGTGCCGTCACTTAACGTGAACCGGTACAGAGGACTGATGGCCGTGCCATGAGTCATCACTGGTGGGAGCAGACACACACACACACACACACACACACACACACACATTTTCACAAAAAAATACAGTACATAAATTATACAATGACATCTTTCACAAGAAAGAGTTAATAAAAACAGAGTTGTGCAGGTGAGGTGAGAAACCCGTATAAGGCCATAGGAGGACCTAAATGAATACATGGTTCAAACTTTCTTTTTTTTTTACTCAATTTTCTAAAGATTATTTCCAAATTAAAATGGCAACAATGGCAAAATAAAAACAGCAGATCTAGAAGCCCACAACAGTCAGCACAACAGCCTTGAGTTGTCCAGTGTTATAGGGTGGAGGCCATTTAAAATGTGATGAGTTCTGGCCTTGTCAAGAATCAAGAGAACCCTACCCATTCTAGGGTGTCCCGTTGTGAGCTTGTGGATCTTCAGCGAAGAGAGATTTGGCCTCGTATAGGCCCCCTGCGAGACTCCGGTCAATGACGTATATAGGGTTTAACCCTTTAAGACCGGGAACGCATCTGTGTCATTTTAGATTTCTTTGGCTATTCAAATCTTTGAATATATATATTTTTAAAGTGAACATTTGTTACTCAAATCCTTGACATGAAAAAGTTTGAGAACCACTGATACAGCAACATAGTTGGGTTTTTTTTAACTGACATTTTGCAGAATCGGCCTCAGGTCTTAAAGGGTTAAGTGGTTAAGTTACAACTCTCGATTTCTCAGATCTCAGATTTTACCCTCATGCAACAACATATTGGAGGGAGGGCCTGTTGCCCATGTCTTTCCCTTTCAACTCCCTCCCCCCCATTCCCCTCATTATGTGGCATTATTCACCCCACCCTCCCCGTGCTCCTTACCCTCATGCAGCAGTTTCTTGGCGTGTGAGGGTTCTTTGCCCTGTGGCTGGAAGAAAGCATAGATGCACTTCCGGACCAGATCCTCCCAACCGGGCCGACCTGTCGCTCGCAGAGCACTGGTCTCTATGGAGATGATCTTCCCTGGAGGAAGCGACGTGAACACAGTCAAATGAGTCCACATATCATGGGGCAGCACAATTCATCGAAAATCGTGATTTTACGTTTCACACATGTAAGTGTGAAACGTGGCAATTAATACAAACATCTTATTTGGTCTTCTGTTGCACCTTTCCGTCGTCTCCTTAACACATTGAATGCCTAAAACGAATTAACTCGTTTTTAGCTTTTCATCACTTGAGTGCCAAGATCTGCTAAAAACGAGTTAACTCGTTTTTAGCAAAAAAATAATTTTTCAAAAAAAATTCCTACTTTTTAAAAAAAAAAATTGACCCAAAGACCAAGGAGATATGAATTTTCGAAGATCTTTACTCTCATCCACTTCCTTGTTAACTTAAAACTTTAAAATTTTGTATCTCGGCTCCTGAGTACTTTTTTTTTTCCATTGAAAAATCTCTGGCATGAATAACAATAGGCAGTGAAAATAATTCTGGCAGTCAATGTGTTAATATTACATAAGGGTCAAAAACCACCAGAGCACTGTAACATCTCTACATCCATCAGGCACATAATAAAATGACAGAGGCAATTACTTACTGTACCATTAAGCCATAGACATGGCACCAATAAGCACAATGAGTAACAAAGGCATTAAGAAAATTATTAACACCCCTTTCCACCAAAAATCGTCATTATCAGTAATTGTATTAATAATAATCAGAATTATATTTTTTCAATAATAATGCAGCCCTACCACATATTGAACAAAACCTGTGCTCATATGGATGCAATGCGTGCGTGCGTGCGTGTGTGCGTGCGTGTTACCTGTGGGGTCCTGCTTGGTGATGAAGGACTCTGTGCTGACAGGCAGCGGCTGGGGGCGCGGCATCCGGCAGGCGATACAAATCAGACAGCTCTGGAGGTCTTAACACACACACAGGGAACTTTCTGTCAGTGTTTGTGTGTGTGTGTGTGTGTGCTGCCCTAGTAAAGTAGTTATCAGGCTATGTGCATCTCTGAATATTGCACTTGCACATGACGCAATGCATTGTGAAATTGGAGATCAGCTATTTTTGGTGTGTGACATCATCGTATGATTAAGTAAATTATAAATCAGGCTTTACACCAACGTCATGAAACATTCACCCCAGGTAGGCAATGTACCAATATCTATATCTATATCATGATGTGAGACAGATATCGTAACATCTTTAAGTTGCTTAAATGCTGCATTACAGTGAAGTGATAATATTTTCAGAACTTCTTAGACCACTCTTACTGAGTGAAATGAACGATGAATGCCTCTACCAGTTTGATAATCATCCACACCAAATCTCTTTGCAAAAAATAGCCATTGCGACATGTAGATCTGTTATTTTGGTTCCCCAGAGAACATGGATGCAGGGGTTCAAGTGGTTAAATCACATTCTAAGGCACCTTTAAGGTCCATAATCCATAGATGGTTTTGTCTCAGTCACCCACAGTGTTGAGGATGTGTACGCATTACAACTAGAACATCAGCGGTCAAATAAACAAATTATGCGTTTCCCAGAACCTTCTTCAAAATTCGAGCCCACTCCTGACCTTACATATTTGAATACAAATATTCCAAACCATATTACTAACATTTTTGATCGTATCAGAGACTTTGAAGTAATTAGACTTGGTCAGGTAGTACAGATATTAGACACTTTGATATGATTGGCTGAATATCACGTGCCTAAAATGAATGAGAGGAATATGAGAAAGTGGCATGTGTATGCGTATGTGGATAGTCTATATTAATAGCAGCGTGTGCACTGTGCACGTACCATCTCCTTCCTCCTGCAGGGCACGCGGCTGGGAGATGGTGAAACACTGCATGATCTCGTATTGCTGCCGCGCCTCCTGGTTCTCCGAATCCATCTCATCTGGCGGCCTCTTCAGCATGCGGCAGTTGAAGGTGTGGCTGTTCCTCCGGCCTGGTTCCTGTGGCCATGGCACGCCGTTTACTGCACACACACACACACACACACACACACACACACACACACACACACACACACACACACACACACACACCCACACCCACACCCACACACACACACACACACACACACACAAATTGTTTGTTACCACACAAAAACAAATGAGCCCTAGGATTTATTAGCTTATTAGCTCATTAAGATAATGAGCTAAAAATGATAACAAAGATAAAACATTTCTGTGGTTCATCAGGTTATATTATCTTATATAGGCTGGTTTGTCCATATGGATCACGTCCACGATAATATACTGTAAATTTAAACATTCAAAATTCAAACGGCTAAAAATCTCCTCAAACCTCATGTGAAAAAATATAAGTATATAGGAAAAGAGCTCAAAACATTCATGATCATCATTAACACATCCACTGCCAGGCCCGTAGTCCTACGGGCCGTTAAATCCAACCGTTAACTGCCGTTCCCGTAGTCCTACGGGGCGGGTGTTTTCCCATGTTAAATCGTGCAGGTGCAGATTCCGGATTTTTTTTGCACTTCCGGTTTCGAAGGGGGCGGACCGGAAACGAAATAATACTGTTTCCGGTTTTTCTCCCGCCTCCGTTTCCTGTCTAGCGATCAACTTTGGACGCCATTATCTCTGGCTTGTTGTTTTTCTCACCACATCCACCATTTTAGCGTTTTCCTCTCGTTCTCCAGAATGCAGTGTCGGATCGCGGCACGGTTTTCAGCGTTTTGTTCGGTCGGGTCCCGTGTTTGTGTCGAACCAAATGAACGCGGATTTTAAACGGATTTAGCGGGGCCTATGACGGAATCAAAAAAACAAAAAAGGTAAGAAATAGCTTGGCACTACGATGGACGTTCTGAGATTAGCCGATGGCAGTCAATGTGTTAATAATTGATTATAGGTAATAATAGGTTGGAGGCTGGAAAGTACTGTCTCCCAGGACCTGTCCTTAGATAAAGGGTTAAGCATAATTTAATTGGCTGTTCAACATTTATCTTTATATATCTATATCTTTTATAAAAAGTACAGAATTATGGCACGTATGCCAATCGTATGCCAATCCTTAAGCACAACCCCCCAAAATCACGCTACAACATACAGTATGTTGTCTGAAGCCTCAAGGAATTTGATTCTGGTGCAGCGGATCTGGAAATGTTCATGAGTTCAAGTGAAGAGGGGCATGCGTGAACAGTTAATTAAGTTTGCATGGCCTTAGTGACTAATCTAGAGTTATAAGGTCAGTGATTTTACAGCTCTCTACAGCATTAACCCAGGGGGGATTACAGGGTTTGGGTAAACTAATTGGACAGCTCAGACACTGCTCAGCCATATTGTTTTGCTCTTCCTTCTCGTATCTTCTGTCCTCGTACGACCTTTTCTGCCCCTGTGATTCCTCGCTACTTTCCTCACAGCAGCAAATTAACATGGTAAAGCTTCCAGGTACAGCCAACCTGTGGCATGGTGGTGCGTAACAATACACTTTGTTTGGGAATCGCATACTGGTATACTATTCATACTAAATCTGGCACTATCAAGATATATTTGTATTCACATCGTTCAATAAAACACATCTAACGCACTGGTGGAATCCGATATTTTGCCCAGCCCCTACACAGTAAAAACCCTACGTTTTTATTTAACTCTGAATAGTGTACAAATGGATGCAAATGGATTTGGTTCCATTTTGTACACTCTTCGGGCTTAGATTAACACGCCGTGTTTTACTGTGTGCTCATAAATCATCCTGACAACATAGCCCTGTCTGCTGAATGCTCCTAGTGTTGGATGACATTAATATGTGGCACACCACAAGGAAACATCCAGGGCTGCAACTGGGCATTATTTTCTTAGCGATTATTCTATCGATTAATCGAATAATTGAGAAGCACTTGTTTTTAGTTTTTTTTGGTGATATATATTTTTTAAATAAACATCTATGTACAGACATTGAAAATAACTAATTGTATTTTCTTGTATGATCAATTACATCGACTAAATCGTGATTATACCACATAAGCCCTATTTTAAACTTAGTCACTTAGTGGCACACAAAAATAGCAAAGATAGCAGATCGACAAGCTGATTTACTGGCATTGTGATAAAAAATTGGGAGTTAAAAAAGCAACATTTCACATTTCCCCTCCAAAATAAAAAACAAACAAACAAACAAAAACAAAAAAATGTACTCTATTATCGATATTCTTTTTAATAATCAATTAGCTTGATTAACTGTTGCACCCATAGAAACATGTCAACTCACCCAAGCTCTTGGGCAGCAGGTTGCGTACGAACTCGTTGTGGTCGCCCACGTGCAGGATGCTGTACACACTGGAGGTCATGAGCTCCTCTTGGCCATAGCCCAGGTAGCCTGTCACGTTCTCAGACACAAACACGATGCGACCCTCCCGGTTGACCACAAAGAAAAAGCCGTCCAGTGCCTGCGGGAAGGAATGGAGATACTGTAAAAATCAGGTTCAATGTCATTGGCCTGACTGTGATGAAATGAGTTACGGATGGACTCTAATAATATACATATCATCACTGTGGGGTGGAAACCTTGTATGTCCGAACATTTTAAAATAGTGAAAATAGCCGATCTACAAGTTTGAGTAACCATGGCAATCTAATGTGGTCTTTGATTGATTGATTGATTGATTGAATACTTTATTTAGAAGTTTGCAGAAAAAAGCACATGAAAGCACAGTTCAAATACAAGGTCAACTAAATAGGATAAAAAAAACAAGAAAGCCAATAGCTTGTTTCCCTAGATGACGTGAAATCTCACCGTCAAATGTACGTATGTACAGTATATGGAGTCAAATTCACAAATAGCCCTTGTCAAATGCACATATATGGAGATCAACCTGCATTGATGTCATACACAACATAAACCAAATGCACATCGAGATTTGATTGTCAACATGCACTGATGTTAGACACAACAGAAACCGTGTCAAATGCACATATATGGAAATGTCAGACACAACAAGGTATCCCGACAGCAACAATATATACTGTACATGTAAGCCACTAGAGCAATGAGAGCAGAGTTGAGTGGGGAGATTACCACTCCATACTCACAAGGCTGTTCTTATACTCGACTCTATCGCTCAAAGAGATTCCCTGCTGCTCAATTCAAAAGCACTCACCGCTCATCTCGATTCATTTTTTTTGTAGACATGCAGCGGCAGCCTTTTTGCAGTACAGTTTGCTCTTTTGACACAAACATCTACCCAATAATCAAAGTGTATATACACCCTTACAGACTACCCCAATGCACACTTAAGCACCATGGACAGCAACACTGTTGCAAAACACATGCCATCCACTGGGGGCTAACCTTTGACATCATTTAAACAAAGAATTAACAATCAGACTTTGCTGATTACAGAGAATCACAGAAATCTGTTCAGAATGACTAGGTACTGTATGTGCTGGATCTTATGAGACCAGGGACATGCATTGTGTAACCTTATTATTCATCATGTATCAATCACAGTGATTGACACAAAGCTTTACACTGTTATAGGGTGCCCACTGGCCTAGCGGTCCAGGTGCATACCACGCTCTAATGCAGCATGGCGTGGGTTCGACCATTGCTGCGTGTCACTCCCTGTGATCTACTATCAATAAAATGCAGAAAAAGGCTCAAAAAATATCTTTTAAAGAAATATATAAAGATTACAATTTTATAAAACATATAACATTCTGATTATCACACCAAATACCTTACTCCCCATCCTAATTATAAAAAAAGACATATCAGACCATGAGACCGGCCCGACATGGGCTGTTGGATTCCTACTCTTGGGGTTGGGCAGAGAATCAAACAACTAACACGGCTGCATTGTGAACTGGGCTTGCTTCAAACACATAGTATCAGTGGTACTGGAGCGCACTGGAGTGGCTCCACACTCCACTAAAAATCTTCTCACTCCACTCACTGTCCGCGTTCAGCTCACATAACTGTTATACACACACATTTTGTTTTTAAATGGAAGAACGCTGTCACACTTTGTTTCTTGTTGTATGTGTGAGTTTAAAACAACCTTTATTTTTCTTATTTCTATTTTTATATGCGAAGTTTATCAGGGTTGTGAAACGCTAAGTGATTCAGTCATAATATCATTCCCACTTGTCTCACTTATTTCAAAGCATCTGATGCCAACACAATTGTGTGAATAAAAGAAAGTGGACAAAGGGGCAGACACATAGAACAATAGGTATTTGCTCAATACCTGGAACAACGCCACAGTAATTTACATGCTTGTAAATAACTGTGTTCTTACTTGATTATGTACTTGAACTTAACTTCTTGTTGGAATGGACAGCACTCTCTTTAGGCTAGGTGTACAACTCCTGTAGTTCTATTATTTCGTTTTTGATTAGATCAGCGATGCTGCAGCGGTTCCATAGATCATTGTCTCTCGACAAAATAAACGCATTTGTGACCGCGATGTTTAATAAAAGCATACCCTATGATTTATTCAAAAGCTGCTTGAGCAGTGCTGTGTCCAGTGACCACATGTTGTGACGGGATCTCTTGTCGCTGAGATCGCAGCAACAGAACCAACAGAACACGGCCCAGTCTAGTTTGCAGTGTGCTCATGTTAAGAGCTTCAGCACCAATCAGCACACCTCTCAACAACTGCGCATTGATTTATGACTGATGTTGTTTTATTTCTTTCTTAAAGAGGGTAAATAGAGCGCTTTTTCCACAGAGCCCTTTGATGAAATCTAGATTTTAAAACGCGCGTTTGAACACTGGAGCTTGCTATTCACAATGTGGGACAGCGTCTAAATTTGTGGGACACGTGAAAAGTCATGGAAATGACGAAGCGGGACATCTGGTCTCCCTACTCACGTACCTTTGCGCACCCCTAGGGGTACAAGGAATACCACAGTTATGTGTGACTGTGATTATTTTGAGCTCATTACTGCAATTGTTTTATTTTAATTTCTTGCTGGTAAAATTTACAGCAGTGCATAAGGTTTTGATATAAAATGTAAGCTTACCATAAACACAATCCTAAAGTATTTTCAAAGGATTTTGGGGAGAAATTAAACTTGTCACTTCAACTTCGTGGGAGGGGTTAACTTATGAGGAATATGTGTGTGTGTGTGTGTGTGTGTGTGTGTGTGTGTGTGTGTGTGTGTGTGTGAATATTAAGGATTTCTCAGCTTGAGTACTTGATATGCATAGATTACGTTCAATTGAATATATAAACACACAAAACAGACAGAAGCATAAACAGTTGGAGTTGGTTTGCAAGTGCTACTTCTGTGGTAAAAAATCACATACTTACTAAGTAGGGGTGTGCCGATATATCGCGATACGTTTTTGTGCCGATATGTATCGTTTTGGAAAAAAAAATATATCGTTTAAAAAAAGATATACATATACAGTATATATATATATATATATATATATATGGGCTCCCCCCCCCCCATATATTTTCATAATAAAAAAGTGCCATATATCGTATCGATGTTGTGAGCCCAATATCGTATCGTTTCATGAAATTAGTCTATCGGCACACCCCTATTACTAAGCCAGATGTTAAGTCGGATATTTTGGCACATTTTGGATTTTGAGCCAGGTGACATAAGGCAGCGGACGAATTTGGACGAGTTAAAATGACGCATTTGTAGGAAAAAAATATCAGCTGTGAGCAAATACATCTAATCTAAGATCGCATTAAAGGATTAAAGGATTCTCTGAATCCTCTGAATTCTCTGAATTTTGAGCTGATGTCTTGTAAATAGCCACACTTTACAAGTTCACGGCTGGTATAGTTGAGATGACACCAGAGTAGAAGGCTTTAAAATAAATGGTGCATTTATATAGCGCTTTTATCCAAAGCGCTTCACATAGATTGTGCATTACATTCACCCATTCACACACACATTCACACACCGATGGCGGAGGAAACCATGCAAGGCACCAACCTGCTCATCGGGAGCAATTAGGGGTTCAATGTCTTGCTCAAGGACACTTCGACACTAACTCTGGGGGAACCCGGGATCGAACTGGGAACCTTGCGGTTTCCGGTTCACTCTACCCGGCCACTCTACCCCTGAGCCAGTGCCGCCCACCTCCCGTTCGTTTGTTATACGCCGTTAAAAATAGCATGTTTCGGCCAAAAGAAATCACAAAAAAGAATAACACAGGAGCCGAGATACAGGATTTTTAAGTAATAAGTTAACCAGGAAGTGAATGGGGCAGTAAATCTTTGGATCACGTTATCTCCTGGTTCTGTGTGAAAAAAAAAAAGTGGGATTTAGATGCTATGCTAAATCCCACTGTTGGCCGAACAGCTGTTCTGAGGAAGCTTGCAATAGCCTTAACGGTTAGATTGGTAATCGTTAATGTTAATGTCCCCAAACATTTGCAAAACGTTGTGTGTTTCTGTGTAGCTCACCTCTAGCAGCATGGGCCCCAGGGCCTCCTTCTCCACCAGGCCCTGGCTACTGGAAGAGATGTCGCTCTTCTGCACCTCATCATCAGGGGACAGTAGCGCCGCTTTCTCTGTGGGCAGAAGTAGCACATCATTTATATGACATTGAACTTGGTCATAGTGATGAAGTGATATGCCGGTGAGATGGAACTGTAAGTGTGTTTACAAGACATGTACTTCTTCTGTGGATACATTTTAGCAAACAGCTACCTGTCAGTTAAAATGCATCAGGAAATAGAAAAGAATAGAAATGTACAATTCAGCGTTGCCTAGAGCTGCCCTTGTTTATACTATTATTTAACCAGGAAAGACTCAATGGCCCCGATTCATAAAGGGATTTGCGACCATATTTTGTACGTACCGGCATTTAGGACAAGTCGTACATATCCACCTGATGCATAAAGATTTTTTGGTCTGTGTTTTGTGCGTCAGGTGCGCACGTTCTCAGGTCAGCCCCGAGGCTGGCGTACCAGGGCTGAAATGTGCGTATGTCTTTAGAATGCTTTGTTCTTCATGTCAAAATCAATTACAACAGTGGCAAACCTCAAATAAAATATATATGTGCCCAACATTTGTCAACACATATATATAAAACATTAAAAATAAATGTCAAACGATATATTGCTTGTAGCCTATGCATAATGTAGACATGATGTAGATTCCACCGCTTTTTATTGATTTTCCATCTCAGCCAAAGTGTCACGTAATAATGAAAATAAGCTATGATGCCTTAATGAAACTGCGGAGGGACTGACTGCATCAGTGTCCGTGTCGCGGTATTAATTTGTAAAGCCTACTGTAGGCTACTGTATATTGATCACATGAACGCCACACACAACAGCCTAATAAATATTACCATCTGATGAGGAAAAATAAAGTGGATGAAAGCTGTGTCCAGAACCATTCCCCATTCCGACGTAGGACAGTGATATCCAAAATGAACTAATTTAATCAATAAGTCATCAATAAGCTCTGGTCCATAATCGGATAGCAGCGTTCCACTTGTATGCCCTGGATTTATTTTCAACATCATCTTTTTGATAACGTGAGCAATGTTATATCCTTTCCAGGTTATTAGTCTATTATTTGCTGGCGGGGTTAAACCTTGTAAACATTACTCATTACGTTCAGCTGATCCATCGTGCAATAGTGGGACTCGCTTCCAGACAGATCAGAATGATGTTCAAGTTCTCTGTCAGTGTCAAGGCATTGCGGCCGGGCCGACAGCTGTAAGTTTGGACGAGAAGTTAAACTCCGGTGTTGCCAGATTTTGTGAGAGAAATAAGCAACCAGGTCTATGAAAATATACCCAAAAGAAGCAACTGGCACTTAGGCCATTTATTATAAGCACTTTAATTAAACCGTTGTGAGCTTGTAGATCTGCTATATTTAAACAAAAATCTTGTAATACAATGTGGAATATTTGGAAGATTTTTTAAACATTCTAACAACACAAATCTGCCTCCAGCTGGCACAAAACATTTTCAGATGGGGCTTATAGGGATAAATTAGCCTACATATTAACTTGGGGGTCCATGACATAAAGATATTTGAGAACCACCGGTTAAAACTATTGAACAATTGTGAAGCAAGCCCAAATAACCAACTACACTTTAGAAACAAGCCCAAAAAACTGCACCCCACTTCTACCAATATTTACAAGCAACTTTACAGAAAAATAAGCGCAAATTCGCTTATAATAAGCGGACATGGCAACACTGTGCCGTAAAGTGACGTTAAAGTTGGATGCTGTTGGATGCAGACTTCGAGATTAATCAGATCCTACACCTGGTCATACGCACGTCTCTGTCATATACGACACCCCTTTTGAATCGCACGTCCGTTAGTGAGTACCAGAAATACGACCTCCTTTAAGAACTTCATTTACACCATATTTACGACCCTCGTTATGAATCGGGGCCATTGAGATTAAAAACCTGGTCAAGACAGAGCAAAGAGTTTACCTCTAAATCATTCAACAAAGATTTAAAAACTGGAAGTAAGACGTCACTCTGTAAGCCCATTTTGTGAGCAAATCCATCCCAGTACAGTAACTGTCAGTTTTCTGTACATAAATACAAAAGTAAGTAGTAGATCAGCTTCTTTTTTTTTTACTTAAAAAATAGACCCGTTGGGCACTGGCCAATAGAGGATATGCGTGTGACATCATCATCAAACCCGGAAGTTATGCAGGAATGCCTACTGAGTGTCAAAAAAATACTTTCTGGCCTTGACAGCCCATGCATCCAAACAGAAAAGTCATATCTGATTGCATTAAACAACATTAAACAATGTTAAACTCACTTTGCATGTCGCTTTGCCACTCGATGTGCCATTCACTTTAAGCATGCGCATATCCTCTATTTGGGAACGATGCAAGTTGGAAATATATGCCCCACCTGGTTATGCAATACCCATTGTACACATTGACAGAGTACCTGTTGTAGTCGTCTGGCTGTCTGTGTCCCTTTTATGCCCATATATGGAGATTTCTGTATCTGTCTGTGTCACTCCCTTTTATGCCTATATATGGGGTTCAGTGTCAGGAATGCCATATATGGGGATTTGCGGATTTAGCAATATCTTTGTACCCGTCTATGTCCCTGTTAAGCCCATATATTTCATGCCCAACTGCCTATCCGACCAACTCAATGCTGGGCACAGCACTCCCTCGGGTCGAACTATAGACAGACGTACACACTCACAGACAGGCGGATAGAGATTTTGTGCATTTATAGTAGGATATATGAACATTTACATGAACATTTTGTTTAATGTTTTTGCCCTAAATGCCCAAAATAGGGACAACAGGTTGAAAATGGTTAAAATAGCATGGACAACGATGTGGTAATAATGATGTAAATATGACAATTATGTTAACTTCATCCAGCTGTTTTTAGCTAAAATAATTGTGATCAGGTGATTAAGTAATAATTGTGACAGACCTACAGTAGCAACGTGTATATATAATAATCCTGGTGCTCCAGGTTTGAATCCTATGTCACACATAACCCCCATTCTCCGCTCTCTGTCTCTACACTGCATTATGACTTCACACAGAAGGGCCCCAAAAGGCTCTGTGTTAGGACAAGTTCACAAAGTTCTTCATGTTTTATACTGGAACTGGGTATTCTATTAAGCGTCAATCAAAGTTACAATGACCATGAACATTAATAATAGGCTAGCCGGACTTAGTTCACCTTACTATCGGCTTATTTACATAGTTCGCTGATGTTGACCACTTGTTATTCACCATTTCTGCCCCTTATCTCCCTCTGTGGCCTCACGCACAGCTGCTCTTGTGAGAGAGGAATGGATGGGGCATGGTGGTGGAAAATGTCCTCCGTGGGCAGGTGACCCCAGTCCAGTGGTGGAAGTAGTACTTGCATGTTTTAGTTAAGTAAAAGTATTAATACTGCAATGTAGAAATACTCTGTTGCAAGTGAAAGTCCGGAATTCAAAATTTACTTGAGTAAAAGTACAAAAGTATTGCCATCAAAATGTACTTAAAGTACCAAAAGTAGACAGTACGGTACTCCTTATGCAGAATGTCCCATTTCACAAGTTCACATTTATAAAATGTATACAAATCTTTAGCAAATAGCAGATCTACAAGCTCACAATGCATCACATCGCGACGCATTGTGAGATTGTAGATCAAATGGCCGAAATGTATATAGGGCTTAAGTAGGTAATGTATGTTTTATAATAATAATCAAAATCAGCAAAGTAACTAGTAACTTAAGTTTTCAAATAATTGTAGTGGAGTAAAAGTATAATATTTGCCTCTGCGATGTACTGTAGTGGAGTAGAAGTAAACGTACTGCAAATTGGAAATACTCCAGTAAAGTAAAAATACCTCAGAATTGTACTTAAGTACAGTACTTGAGTAAATGTACTTAGTTACTTTCCACTTCTGATATTTGAGTGTCATGTGTGGCAAGTTAGAAGTTTAAAATGTATGACCCTTATGCAGAGAATCCATGCAGTTACACAAGTATTGGCTTGTTCCCAGTCTTTGATGTGTTGACCGTCAAAAGAACAGAGGGGTCTGATCTTTCAGTGACACAAACACCGCACATCAACACAACTGCCACGCAACAACGTCTGCCATTTCTGGTTCTGTGGTTCCTATGGCAACACCGAGTGAAATCGGCCACTGTGGAGAATCTTCCATATTTGTACATTTTGTCCCAGATTTGGGATGCGAGTCATATTTGCCCGTTTAGCTGTCATTTGTTTCTTGAAACAAATTAGCCGTGGAAGGGCTTGGTGACAACTTCAGATTATGGTTTGCATGCTGCAAATACTTATCTTCTTCCAAGAATCACTGTTTCAACTTTACAGCACCATAAAAAAAAGCTAGAGTATAAATTATAATATATATATATATATATATATATATATATATATATATATATATATATATATATATATATTTCTGCAGACAAACAGACTATTGCATTGTATTTCCTCTTGGGTCCACACTCCACAGGGGTGTGATGGCAGCTTACTGGGGGGTCTGGAAAGTGAGACATTGACAACAGGGGAAGATGGGATACGCAGGTGAGTGGTAGAGGACATAAGGTTCAAAGAGAGAAGGGGGGGGGCAAGAAAATAATTGGAGGAGGAAGCGAATATTGTTTGTGCGCCGTGTGTTCCCATTTCTGTGTAGTGACAGAGAGGAGGAAAATACATTGAGACAGAGAGAGAGAGGGAGACAGAGAGAGAGAGAATTGGTGAGGGAAAGAGAGGGTGAGAGGCCCCCTTACACAAGGTCAGGGGGCCTGGCTGCTTAGCTATTGGCTGTACTGTCACACACCCTGCTTCACTCCAGAAGCTGACAAAAAGGGAGGGAGAGGGAGAGAGAAAGGAAGAGAGGAGGGGTGGAAGGAAGGACAGAGACCAAGAGAAAAACAGAGAGCGGGAATGAGAACAGAGAAAGAGAAAAAGTAAGGGGGGGGGGCGTCTTTGGTTAGCTAAATGACTAGTGTCAGGGTCAAAGGTCACAAGACATATAGTGATAAATACTGAGCGAGTAATTCGTGACACTTAGCTTCAGAGCAGACCAGGGAACCGATCTGTCTTTTTAATGTAAAAAGCTGTTTGAGCCTGGTAGCTAAAATCCTGAGTGTTTATTTTACACTGGGAGTGTAAAAATTGACCTCCTGGGTCCGATGACACAAGTTGCCACATCCTCCATTTTGCCATGGCTGCCATATCTGTCAACGCATCCATTTGTCTTTGTCTTCTGACTCATTCTCTGTTGTGGTCCTACAGGGCAGATTCCTGCATCCTTGTAGCTTATACTCACTCTCATTGCTTCTATAACATTATTGTCTAGAGTTAAGGCTGGCAGCAACATTTGAGGGCTGTCCTTTATATCCCTGAGGCTGGCTGCACTCTGTATCCAAGGCATTTAAGAAGGTAATAGTGATGGTAATGGTCGGGTAGCGGGGTCACTAAACTCACTTCTGGGCTGCGGACAGAGAATCTCAGCTCAAAGTGACAGGATTCCACAACCAGACATCACTACGGCCCAAGTAGAACATTCAACAAGGAACACCATAATGTTTAAACTTTAGCGAGAGAAGGGGAGAGAGAGAGACAGACAGAAAGAGAAATGCTGCTATGTCCTTCAAATTTACACACAGCATATACTTATGAATGAGATCAATCAATGAGAGCAAGGAACATATTCCAAAACTATTTCTACCTGTTGGAGGCAGGTAGTAGCTTCACAAGTTTCTTCAATGTTCTTTTGTTTTTTTTGTAAAAATGAATGTGAATATATGCAGTTTTGATTCCTTCAAACCCTTGGTTCATAAGGCCAAGGCTTATAAGTAGAAAAGATTACATAAAGCCTCACAACAACTCACATGTTATGAAGTAGCACCTTCGGCCACACATTCCTCTATTGAGCCCCACACACACAAAAGAAAAATCAGGGCTGACTCAAGGGCATGCCGGCTTAGAATTGGCCAATCTTTAACCAGCTAGCTACGATTCTGGCCACTAGGCCTATAAGGATGCAAACTGTCTTGGGAATGTGTGTGTTTAAAGTAGGTGAGAGGGTTGCCTTTCTCACCTACTTTAGGGCTGTTCACTTTCAACCAGCACATTAGATCGTTTGGACTCTGATTTGAAAATAACCCACATAAAAGCTGTTGTGAACTTGAGAAGTTATCAACGGTATCATAAATAACGCTTCCTCCTCTTCCCCACAAAATACACACACAGCCATGCTAGTAGTCACCTAGATTACTTGTCCGTGGAGTGGAGTTCAAGTTCAGCAGCGACCTAATCAATCAATTCAAGGTTATGATAAGATGCTGTCTGTTGCCCTCATACTTCGCCTGCCTGTTTCTCTCCAAATAAGTGGGCCAAAAGCCACAGAAAGAGAGAGAGCGATCTCCAGCCTATGTGATATAACCACATGAACCCTACAGTCCCTATTCTGGGGCGAACATTCCCGAAAACAGTGGGGGGAACGACCCATAAAAGCTTAATACATGTACTGTATCAGCAGCAGTAGTGGTTTTACCATTAATATTCAAATCAAAACCCCCACAAAGGTCACTGCATAAAAGTTAGTTACAGCAACCTACCTGGTTCAATTCACACATGCACAATTAAACAAATGTAAATAATTTCACCCCAACACAGAAAGTGTTCAGTTCAGTTCACAAAACCCAAATTATTCCCATACATAAACTTAAATCCACTTCAGGTTTTTAAAATACCCACAGAAATGCAAAACAGGTGCCGTGCACCAGTTATTTTGTCCAAAATAAAAAATAAAAATCGGGATTTAGTTTAAACCCAAAACAAAACAAAACAAGGAAGCGTTCCAGTCGTGTGTGTATATGTGTGTTTGTGTGTATCAGTAGCGTATTAGCTCCTTTTAGCTCACCCACAGTAACCACTCAAGGCTCGTAGTAATGGATGATCTTCAAAAGACAGGGGTAGAGGTAACGTTGAGACAAGAAGTGAGCGTTTGTAGCTGCCGTTGATACTAGAAGTCGACACAGGAGGATCTTCAGGCGACAACCCAATGTTTACACGGAGAAAACGCGCTCAACCGCGGACTTGACTCACGTGACAGAGGATGGAGGACCAAAACTACCCACTCTCCAGGCGCCACACGCCATACACCCGCGACTCCATTCATATGATTCATGCATTCAAGGTAAGGAGCTGAGGCGTGGCCAACCAGAGCCACCTTACTGGCAGACAAAGACTGAGGGTGTGTACTGTGTACTGGTGCCTGTGGTGAGTTAACGTGAGCAGTCAGAATATGAAAAGTCTGTTACTTTGGCTGATCGCCACATAACATCATAAATAATACTTCCATTCACATCCATTATATAAAATTAAAGTTACATATTAAAAGAATAGATAAAGTGTAAGTGAATGGAGGTATTTCCTTGGCTTTCTGGCAGCATGCGCAAATACTTTGGCGCAGAGCGGCCTAAGGGTTTACAAGATTAGCCCCAGACAAAAAAGACAAAAAGACAGACCCATTTGTAGACATCTTGCCTCTCAGAGCCACACTGTAAAAACATCAGCCTGATTTATACTTAGTTGAGCACCAGTGTTTCGCACCTAAAATAGCAAATCTACAAGCTCACAACACAACATGTTGTGAGCTTGTAGATCTGCTATTTTAGGTGTGCGACAATGGCGCGCAACCAAGTATAAATCAGGCTGATGTTTTTACGACATGGCTCATTTTCAGTGTGACACTATTCACAGTACCAAGTACTGTATTTATTTATGTTTAGTAAAAGAGCATACACTGTCCGATCATGACACGTGATTTCTTTGCCATTTCAACTCCAAGTTACAAGAGACAAGCTGTGAAATAACCATCAAGTTGCACTCTCCATCAATTTGGTCAATAGGTTTAGTGAGCCACTGGAATAACTAAGGCTGAATACCTGAAGCTAAGAGAGATCCATCTATCTACCCCATTTGTAGACACAAAGTGGTGGTAAATATGCTAGGTGGAAAATCCTCTGTGATATTCAAATCACAGACAAAATAAAAAGAGTAAGCCACCTGAGAGGTGTGTGTGTGTGTGTGTGTGTGTGTGTGTGTGTGTGTGTGTGTGTGTGTGTGTGTGTGTGTGTGTGTGTGTGTGTGTGTGTGATGGCTGTCAGAACGAATTTCGCTATTCGAAAATTATTTGAATGTGAAAAAAATTAATATCATTCGAATGCTAAAATTGCCATTCGAATGTAGTTTAAAAAACTTTTTTTTTTTTTTTCATTTTAATATTTATTTTTATTTTCTATTTCCTGAACTACCAAAACAAACGAAAACAAATGCTTTCATCATGTCACGCATGATCAACATCATAAATGTGTGTATGTGTACTTGTGTCGGATTTTTCAGTGTCCTTGATAAATTGTCAACATTAGAATGGAATTGAACAACAATTTCAGCTCCTGTCCGCCATTGGCACGTGTTTAATGTGAGGTGATCACAGATTCCATCGGAGGTGACATAACATAACATTTACCTCATCTCCTTATCAAATGTTTGCTATCATAATGCTGTTGTTTGCAAAGCCTAACAGCAATCTGAAAGATTCCTGCTCAAGACACACAAGGTGTGATGTCACATGACTCCCAAGCCTGTGCAGAATCATGTGTGATCAAGAGTCACGGTCACGAAAATGTGAAAATGACACAATGTTGTCATAATGAATGGGTAAACAAACTGTTGTGATCTTATGCTCGTCTGTGTTTTCTTACCCTGCTCACGGCGTTTGATCTGTTGGATCTGGTCCACCGTGCTCTTGAGGATGTGGCACTTGTCTGGCTTGACGTTGAGGCTGGCGATGTCACCCATGTTGGCTGAAAGCAGATCGGCCAGCTCCTCGATGTAGCGGCATTCCAGCTCCCGCCTCCGCTTCTCCACGCTATGCAATGCAACATACAGATAGGTATCAGTAAACAGTTTAATGAAATGTTGAGGACAAGTTGAGGGCCAGGAGGAAAGAAAGGTGGCAATGACGGAAGAGAGGATGTGGACTGGACAGTGTAGTGTCTCAATAATTAATGCTCTAAAAGAAGATCCTGCAGAAAGAGAAAGAGATAGAGAGACAGATAGGAAGGGAGGGGTAGAGAGAGGGAAAGTGTGTGTGTGTGTGTGTGTGTGTGTGTGTGTGTGTGTGTGTGTGTGTGTGTGTGTGTGTGTGTGTGTGTGTGTGTGTGTGTGTGTGTGTGTGTGTGTATGTGTGTGTGTGTGTGTGTATGTACAGTATGTATATACACATACTGTAAACACTATGTAACTATGTATATATAAATGTATATATAAATGTATATGTATATATAAATGTATATGTATACATATGAATATATATATATATGGGATGCACCGATGAGACATTTATGGCCGATACCGATATTCGATATAATTATTGCCGTTATGGCCGATACCGATGTCGATATGATCTCATTCTGTATTAAAACAAAATAATAATTTTGCCCATTCTGAAAAATACATGTAACGGTAACGGGGTATCTGCAGGTTTAGGCAAGTCAGATTTTACTTTTTGAATACCTTATATTATATTTAAGACCAATTTATCATTAACAAAAAGGCACACAAGGACATCAATAACTCAGATTTAGGGTACATTTTTAGTTTACCCATGTTTAATTATTAAATATGGGTTCCATAACGATCCCACTATGAATCCTTTTCTATTGTTGGTAGCTGTTGGCAAATTTCGCAAATATTTGCCCCTATACACAGACACACCCTAATATATGCTACCTCCCACCACCACACAGACACACACTTCTGCAGCAGCTAGACAGAAGCAATCAATCATCGTTAATTAAAAAATAACCAACATCGGCCAATGTCGATGTGATTGCAGATAAATCGCCCAACACGATATGAAAATTAAATAAAAGTACGAAGTTGAGCAGTGTATTCAACTTTTTTGTTTTGGATTATACATGAATAACTTTTAGTCTTACATAACATACTCCGGGCTCTTGAACGACCTACATTTTCCCTGGGAGAATTACTGTAGGTTTATCTTATCTTCATAAATTCTGAAATATGTGACGCTGCTGGAAAATCCTGTGGTCTCTGATATGTGGGCAACAGAGGTAAACAGTAGATCTGCCTTAACCACTTAAACCTTCCATTCTTAGTAAAACAGACCTGAGTTACAACTGTACTTGGACCGCTTTTTTCCGGCTAAACCAAATCTCTTCACCAAAAATAGGTCATCTACAAGCCTGCATTGTGAGCTTGTAGATCTGCTATTTTGGCAGAATGTTCCCCCCAGAATAGGGATTCTGGGATTCAATTGGTTAACCACAAGGCCTTCAAACATGTTGAACATTTTCAAAATATTAGTTTCTCAAATTGTCCAACAAAATATATTAAATAATATCATATATATATTATATATACTTATATTATCTATATACAATAGATCTACAATGATATACAAGCTCACAACCTGCTATCATTAGAGAAAAAAGAAGGGAAAAAAGTCACTTTTGGAAAATGTTTGCCTATAATTAATGACATGCCCAAAATAGGGACACCAGGGTGAAAGTGGTTAAAACCTAGGATGGACCTTCTCAGTGGACTATGGAAGGAATGTTAGCATGTTTTCCCTCTGGTGGTTTAAAGTTTGGATAAAACATCTATGGTTGGTGGTGGCTCAGCTGGTTAGTGTGAGTACCATGCAGACATAGATAAAATTACATCATGCTGGGTTCAAATGCAGCTCATGGCCTGTGTTGCATGTTTTCTCTCTCCGGTCTGTCTTACTGTATTGTACTAATAAACACAGAACTTTTTATAATTCCTGCATAAAATAATCTACCTTTTCCAGTAATAATTACATGGAATAAAGGCCACCTTGAGCTTTCACTGTGTTTCATGGCGATATGACGTAGTGTGGGTATGCTATTCAAAAACAAATGTTCTGGTAAAAGTTCATGGTCATGAGAAATTACTTCCTTTTTGAAAATAGGCACGGTTTTCTCAAATGAATACAAACGGCAAATGTCAACTGATATCTTGACATTCAGCTTGTTTCGAGTTTATCAGGTTGCAGCGTTTTCAAACTGACAAAATCATGTAAAATTAAATGATAACTCAAGGTGGAAGAAAACGAAACAAAAAAACGACTAGCTCTTAAGGTGCATAATAAGAGGTTAACATAATAAACCCAACAGATTAGCCCAAACAGAATGTTTTTAAACAAACAGGTAGGGGTATGTCAGAGCGTGTATGCCTAGTTGCCTACCTGCAGACTTACAAGTTGAACAAAACATTGGCAATTATGCAGAAATCATGTTGTGTTAGGGGCTTTAAAAGCAAAACCTCTGTGCATAATGAACTTGACTTTTTCTGTTTTCCTGCTTTGAACTATAATAACACATCTATAACACACAGAACAGAAATTATTTGTGTTTTGTTGAGTGTGATTTGAGTGTTTATCTTCAAAATGGGAGACTACAATGTAAAATCCTGAGTGCTAATTTACCTCTGAAAGTGTACACATTTTTGGTTCACACTGTACAAGTTAAATTAACACCAGTGATTTGATTTAACTGTGTAGAGGTTCAGATGAGGTTGTTTAGTGTATGTGTTCCTGTGTAGGCTATGAGAGTAGGGAGGGAGTGCATCCTTCCTACTCTGATAACCTACACAGCGACAGAGAGCTACATGTCAATGCACAGGTTAGACGAGGAAAGCACAGGAGTGAGTTGAGTGGGTGAGAGGAAATGCTAGAAATTGACAGGTGATAATATTCGCCTGTTTGCCGCACTCCTGTGTTGTGTGAGAACAAGCCCATGAGTACATGCAGTTATGGTGTGTGTGAGAGGCAGCCAGCGGGAGTCACTGAGTGCATGTGTGACTTACGGCCTGATGTATGTTTAGCACTATGTGTATATATCCCTGTCCGTGTGTGTGGGAGACAACAACAAGGAAAAGTAGGTCAGCGCATTGCCCAGCTCGAACACGCAGGCGCACTGAACATGAGAAAGAGAGAGAAACAGAGTGAGCTTGCGCAGGTCAGTGGCTGCGTGAGGTTGCTGTAGAAACTGCTGTGCTTGGCCTGTTACATCAGCTTCAACTAGGCCTCGAAGAGGACACCCCACTGTACGTACGCGCACACACACAAATCACACACATACATTGAAAAATCAAGTCTTCAGAGGGCTATTCGATGCCTTCCAACCATGAGAGATGGATATCTGTTTCATGTTTCCAACTTAGCCACAGTGGTCATACAACAGTGTTGCACAACCAAACGTGGGTATTGTCTGTCAGTCAGTCACTTAGCACCTGACCTTACGTGCTGTGGCGGTGAGAAGTGAGCAGTTGCTTATTTCCCTGAGTGTGCATGTAGTGCTGCCTACAGTATGTAACGTAAAAAAATATGCTTCCCTGTTTAACCCTATTGTCCCTATTCTGAGCATGTCATCATAGGCATACATTCAGGGAACTGATGAATATTCCTGTGATTTTCAGTGAAGGGTGTTGTAGAGGCAAGAAAGGTAGAGACTAAGTATAGACCCATGGGTGACCCCGGTCAACAAAGTGTATAGGGTTTAAGTGGTTAAAATACTTCCTACTTTGTCACTCGAATGGGATCCATCCCTTTCAGGTGGTCAACTGGAGAAGACGGTGCATCTTTTCCAGTTGTGCATCTCACGTGATGGTGAGTGGGGTGTAGTGTTTGGAATTTGAGCCACCCTCCCAGTGACCACCTGACCGCTGAAAACTAACAGGCTTGGAGGTGATGCATGTTTTGACCATATGCTGCAGGTAGGAAAATAATATAAACGATTTTCCATCTTATTGGATCATTCTATTTAGTAGCCATAGAGTGGATTATATGACGAGCGCTAATGATCTTCATCCTCACACACTGCAGCCCTTGTATGCATGCATAATCCAAGTTCTTATGACTTTGACAATGAAAGAAGCAATAGATTGTTCTACAAAATGGGAAACTCTTGATGATGATCAATCAATGCATCATCAAACAATAATTATTACTAAGGGTTACTGAGGGTGGATGTTTGCTGTGTTTACAGCCATTGGCTTTATCTGCTGCCAACTTGAAACACTGGAGGCAGCTCCAAATTCAGAACACACATAGCAGCCCACGCTGTACCACCACGCTACTAGCATACTGCTGAACTCTGCCTTCTCCGGTCATCATCGCTCCACCCTACTCCCTCCCGGCCTCCACAATGGTGGACTGACCTTCCCGCTCGAGCCAACGAAGCTGCAGAGCTTCCCTCTATTTTCTGTTGTAGCTCCGTAGCGGTGCTTGTTAAGAAGGAACATTATCTGAGCAATCAGACTCCTCCAACTGTTTCTACATGTGTGCTTGTTGTGAACCCAAGACAGGGACCTCATGGATAATGGATTTACTGGCCTTTGTTTTTTTTTTACTGAACTAGTACTTGAGTAATTCTTAATCCTGACCTATGAGTGTTGGTTGACTACAGAGAGGGGAGCCGAGCAGCTAAAAATGAGCCAAGAATTTTTGGTTCGTTTCTTGCCAAGTTTCGGTGCTATTTTTGTTTTTCACAATAAAAGCTCTTGGCTGTTGCGCAATGGGGTGAGTGTTGGCAGCATGGTACAGCGAGAAGAGATTCTTGCCCAATCAGAAGACCTGAGTTCAAGTCCACCGTCTGTCCAGTTGAAGTTTTGTGGCGCTCAAAACTCCACATGGAGGGAAGCCAGCAAGAAGAGAAATGCCAATCCCCAAGGCCTCATATAATATCATGAATAAAAATAAACAACTTCAATTTTATACAGGCTTTTAGTGCCTCTCCCTTCCTGTTACACTGCACACAACTGAGGCTGGCAGAAGAAAACAAATGGGAGAGATGTCCAAATGTGACAAAAGTGGTGAGCAGGGCTGTAGCCATAACCACAAGTTTGCCATGCAGCAGTGGTTCCCAAACGGTGTGCCGAGGAACACTGATGTGCCTTGTGATTTTGTGACAACCACACATTATTATTGTAAAAAATGTCTAATTTTTTATTGTGTTGATTTTGTGTTGAGTGTTGATTTTCCCAATACAGAGGCAAATGATATACCTTAAAAAATATTTTGACTACTTTCAACCTGCCGTCCTTATTTCAAGTATGTCATTATAAGCAAATAAAATGTAAAATACGTTTATCTTTTTGCACACATTTTTTGAAAATAGCATATCTTATAGATATGCTATTTTCACTATGAATACAGGTGTGCCTTGAGATTTTGAAAGTTGAAAGTTTGAAAGCCCCTGCCATACAGTGGGACTTGGAGGCTTCCCATGAGGTTGTAAATATCACTGCCTTAAATTACTTTTACAAACCCTGGGTGTGGAAGTTCAGTGTTTTTTTTTTTGTTTGTTTGTTTTAGGTCAAAACCAAATCACAGCAACGCTACTGAGTACCATGAAGCATAATACCACTTGAACAAACTGTGGGTGAGGATGTCTCACAACAGACGTCAATGTCAGATAGCAGCAACAGCAGGGAGAATGAAACTCAGGAGAGGTACAGGAGCGAATAGGAGTCAAGAACCAAACCAGGATCATTAAGATTAATACAAAATACATTTTAAATTAAATAATGAGCTTAGATTCTGGCACTAGATAACTGAATGAATGAATAACCTATATTTAAGTCTATCAATAAATATATATGTGCAGTCTATCATCAGTGAATACAGACCATTTATCACATTGCCAATGTCTCTGAGATGTTCTAAATCCCACCAGCTCTGTCTACAGTCTATTGAATTCTTATGAAGTAGTAACTTGGCAACATAGGTTCAATTTAGGAGGCGTCTAAGAGGCATAAAAATCATAAACAGCCGTTTAAAATATATAAATAAAAATAAATATATAGTTATATTTGTAATCATTCATTACCACAAATGTCAGCAATCACCCCCCCAAAACAAAGGCCTATGTCACTTATCAGTCCAATGACGCCTCCCATGTATCACCACAACGGTTTCCCTGTCAATAGTAAGCTAAACCCGGTGATTCACAATGGGTGTAGTCAGTACCCAAAATAATGACTTCAACATGCACACACGGTGACGTTTAAGGTAATGATCTATATTGTCCTGTCCCAACACAAGGTTCCTATATGTGAAAGCATGTGGCCAATTCCATTGCCACCATCACCTTAACCTTCAAGACCGAACATAATATCTTCTCCATCTTGGGGCAGGGTGGTATCTGTGTGTATCTGTGTTTACCTTTGTCCTGACGTGTCGCATGGAGAGGCCTTCCTCTTCCGGGAATCCGGTGTGGCAGGGTCCAGCGGACCTTCCCCTACTGCGCTCATCTTCAACACACCTGAGGCAGGAAAAAAAGAGTCATCTTTAGCAGTAGCACAGCATTTCAGTTTTTTACAAGCACCTTGCAGATTCAGTAAAGCAACTCCTATAAGAGCCCTGCAGGTGCAAGCCCAGCAAAGCGGCACTGTATGGTCAACTTACAGTTCATCATGCCTGGAGAAGTACAGTACATACTCTGACAACACACTTGGTATCGGCACAAAAAATCTTCATCAGAGCATCACTAGTCACATTGATACATTTTCTTTGGACTGACTTGGGGCTATTATTTGTTTGCTTTGAACGATGAGTTGCAACTCAAATGATGTGAAGGTGTGACCAAAGTGATGGGAATGAACAGCCCTGATGAGGGTCACCTCTTTATTTTCTCCCCTTTTCTTTCCTTAAATTTAGAGTAGGCAATTATATTGACCCCCTTTTTCTCCCGAAGTAGGCGTTATGCCAATGAATTCCTCCCCCACACTTCTTTTTCTGTGTTGTCACTGCTGTTGTATCCTACTGACTCCAGTGAAGAGCCCCCACCAGGAGGACGTAGGGCCTTCGTCCTACTCCTCCCGCCCAACACTCCCTGCTGACAGGTGCCGCCCCAGCCCGTAGGAGTACATGCAATGACCGATATCACCCTCCCCGCTCGGCTTCCCTCCCCCGAATATGGGCCAATTGTGTTCGCGTAGACGCCCGACCAAGCCGGTTGCACCACGGTGGTTTCGAACCCACAACCTCCGTGGTGGTCGGCAGGGACTTTACCACTGCGCCACCCGAGCGCCATGAGATTCACCTATTGTTATTCTGCAGCCAAGCGATTCTGGAAAAAGCTTACAAAACTGAAATGCAAAAAAGGGGGAAAAAAGAAGGGGGAAAAAAAAAATCGCATAAAAATATGTCTCTGTCCACCGACTATCAGAAAGCACTGTTATCTTGTCTGGGAATTTTCCCTATCAGTGGTAACAATTGGGGGTGTGGTATGGAGGGCTGAAAGAAATTCATAAACAAAATCAGTGCTTACAGCACAAACAGACACCCTGTCACTCCCAGTGGACCTGCGGTGGCTGAGCATTTTGCCATGTCCCCAATTCCTATCATTTCATATCTCTGCAGCGGCATCTCTCTTTGGTCTCTTCCACACATCAGATTCTGTCTAGGTAGCCATGGCAACAGAGCACGCTGCAAAGTGTGCAACAGTGCCTAGTGAAAGTATTCACTTTTTCCAAAAAAAATGTACAGCCTTATTCAAAAATGTATTAAATTCATTTTTATCTCAAAATTCTACACACAGTACCCCATAATGACAAAATAAAAAAGGTGTTTTGCAAATGTATTAAAATAATTAAAAGTGTGCATACGTATTCACACCCTTTTCTATGACACTCAAAATTTAGCTGAGGCGCATCCTGTTTCCACTGATTTCTATAACTCTGCCTATGGTAATTTAATTTGACATCAATTTAGAAAAGGCACACACATGTCCCTATCAGGGCCTACAGTTAACAGTGCATGTTGGAGCACAAACCAAGCCAAGAAGGAGTCTGTAGTCCTCTGAGACAGGATTGTATCGAGGCACAGATCTGAGGAAGGTTACCAAAAAACTTTCCGCAGCATTGAAGGTCCCAACAAACACATTGGAGCCACCAGGACTCTTCCTAGAGCTGGCCACCTGGCCAAACTGAGCAATTGGGGGAGATGGGTCTTGGTCAAGGAGGTGACCAAGAACCCGATGGTCACTCTGACAGAGCTCCAGCGTTCCTCTGTGGAGATGGGAGAAGACGGAAACCAATCCTTAAAGGAACATGACAGCCCATTTGGAGTTTGCCAAAAGGCACCTAGATTCTCTGGTCTGTTGGAACAAAGATTGAACTCTTTGGCCTGAAAGCCAAGTGTAATGTCTGGACAAAACCAGGCACCGCTTATCACCTGGCCAATACCATCACCACAGGGAAGCATGGTGGTCGCAGCATCATGCTGTGAAAATGTTTTCCAGCAGCAGGAACTGGGAAACTAGTCAGAATCGAGGGAAAAATTAATGCAGCAAAATACAGAGAGATCCATGATGAAACCCTGCTCCAGAGCACTCTGGACCTCAGACTGGGCCAGAGGTTCACCTTCCGACAGGACAAGGAGCCTAAGCACACAGCCAAGACAACAAAGGTTCAACTTCCAACAGGACAAGGAGCCTAAGCACACAGACAAGATAACAAAGGTTCACCTTCCAACAGGACAAGGAGCCTAAGCACACAGACAAGATAACAAAGGTTCACCTTCCAACAGGACATGGAGCCTAAGCACACAGCCAAGATAACAGAGGTCACAGGACATGGAGCCTAAGCACACAGCCAAGATAACAGAGGTTCACCTTCCGACAGGACACGGAGCCTAAGCACCCAGACAAGATAACAAAGGTTCACCTTCCAACAGGACATGGAGCCTAAGCACACAGCCAAGATAACAGAGATCAAAGGAATGGAGCCTAAGCACACAGAGAAGATAACAGAGGTTCACCTTCCGACAGGACATGGAGCCTAAGCACACAGCCAAGATAACAGAGGTCACAGGACATGGAGCCTAAGCACACAGCCAAGATAACAGAGGTCACAGGACATGGAGCCTAAGCACACAGCCAAGATAACAGAGGAGTGTCTTTAGGACAAGTCTGTGAATGTCTTTGAGTGGCCCACCCGGAGCCCAGACTTGGACCCCATTGAACATCTCTGGAGAGATTTGAAAATGGCTGTGCACCAACGCTCCCCATTCAACCTGATTGAGAGGATCTGAAAAGAAGAATGGGAGAAACTGCCCAGAAATAGGTGTGCCAAATTGTAGCATTATACTCTAGAAGAATCGAGGCTCTAATTGCTGGCAGAGGTGCTAATTAAGTAAGTATTGAGTAAAGGGTGTGAATACTTATGCACATGTGATTTTGTAATTGTATTTCATACATTTGTAAAAAAAAAAATAAAAAAAAAGTAATTTAATACATTGAATAAGGCTGTAACATAACAATGCAGAAAAAATGAAGGGCAGTGGATACTTCCACTAGGCACTGTATGAGGGAATTGTGTGAGCTCATGCGAGCTTGCAGTCAGACACAGAGGCAACGGTACAGTACAGCAGAACTCCAATACAGAATGAGAGGAGGGTACAAAGATAAGATGAGGGCACAAAATGTACAATTTTGTGTACAACTTCACTTACTCACACATATAGTGTCCAAAGGTGTGACAGGGATATGAACAGGCACTGTACATTAGCAGATACTATTTGTACAGATCTATAAATATTTACACACGTGCAGCTGAGCGACTGCATCTGTAAAAAAAAAAAAAAAAAGCAACCAACTTACATGCTGCAGTACATGTAAGTTGCAGTACAGTACGTTAGCATGCTATGAATGCACACAGATACAAACATATCCTAAATGCTACTGCGCACAAAGCATTGTAAATCTCCATTGTAACCCTCCAGCGGGGGAGTGGGGTGGGGGGGGGGGGTTGGGGAGACAAGCCGCTATTGTCACTGTGCGGGCCACGCCGCTCACAGGATTGCTAATCTTCTCCGGACTAGCCTCGTTTACATTTCACCTCAGTTCACCCCTCTCCTCCGCCCAGCCCCACGCCCTCCCCTGCACGCTAGCAACATCTGCGGCAGCATCTCCGTTCCATCCCCGCGTCAGGATCTGTCTGTGTAGCCATGGCAACAGAGCACGCTGCAGATTGTGCTGCGAGGGAATTCTGCGAGCTCACAGACACACAGAAACGACGATACAGTACGGCGTGACACCGAAGTAAAATGACAGGAGCATACAAAAGATAAGATAAAGATGTGAGTGCACAAAATGTGCAATGTTGTGTAGCCTACAACTTGAGTGTGTCCAAAGGTGTGACAGGGATATGTACTGGCACATTAGCAGATACTATGTACAGTATCTATAAATATATACACGAGTACAGCTGAGCCACTTCAGCTGTAAAAAAGAAAACAGCATATGTGCGTGCTGTAGAAACCCAACATTAAAGTACTGTAAAAGCATGGATGTGCGTGAAAAACGAATGCACACACAAGACGCCATTGACACAGTGCGGGGCCTCACTGTTCAGTGCTCACAGGATTTCTAATCTTCCCCGGACTAGCCTCGTTTACATTTCACCTCAGTTCACCCCTCTCCTACTCCCCCCCACCCTCCCTGTGCGCTAGTAACAAATGGTGCTTTAAAGGAGGAAAAAAATAAAGCATCTCTCCGCGGCAATGAGAAAGCAAAGTATACTGATGCACACATCAATAGGACGTGAGTAAAAATAGCGATGGGAGCTATTTTTCCACAGAAACCCCAACTGCTTTCCGTGCGGTGCTTAAGATATCGAGCCCAAGATTCTGTGGTCAGTGAAATAGCTTGTAGCTTTCCAGCTCCTTCTAGCTGCTCCCGTCTACTTCAGGTGATGTGATGTTCTACTGTGGACACACACAGACTAATGCTCTCCATACACCGTAAGGCTTTTTTAGAAGCTTACCGTTCAGATTTACTGTCACATTTAACAGAATGTTAGTCTTTTATGAGCCACTTTGTGTTTTTAATCCCAACACTGCACACGCTGAATGATTTTGCAAAGACCAGCAGCTTTCTGAGATTATTGACGAGTTTGCAATCGAAAAGCGGCAAACAAACCCCAGCTGGCACAAAAGCCTCATGGTAACAACAAAACACCATGCTATCAAGACATCAAATACAACCAAAGAGATACATACAACCTTTTTGAAAATTCATTATATGAATGTGGTAATTTTCCTTAATATGTTTCATATAATATGACATTTTATGCCATATATCAATCCTACACCTCAAACTATATTTAATAGCTTCTGGCATATACACGCGGCATACATAACATTAATTTACTAGCTAAATCTAAGCTGTACTATAAGACTAATTCTCATGTAAACTCCTACTTAAGAAAGATCCTACTGGATTCCTTTCTGTATGGTATGGAAATGATTGTATAGATACCGTCTCAATCACAATAATTGCTCTGCTACAGCAAAGTCTCAAATGGTGCGATGTGCAGGTATTTCATATTTTACTGGGCGAGTTCATTACAATCAAATTGCCCATCACCAAGTAATCTTTGTTATTTAACACATTTAAGAGCTTCACTCTCGCTCTGCCCGTTTTAGAGTAACCATTCAGCTGTCTGGGAAGTTGTACCATCAGTCAAGTCGAGCAGGAAAGTCATATCATAATTAGTATCAGCAATAAAACACATTCTCATGTAAATGACATGGATTGTGCAAATCTTTGAAAGAATGACTCAAGTTCCAGTTTACCAGACCTACAACCAGAACAGGACATTGATTAGATCACAAATAAGACAGAAGGCGGCTGGCAGTATTTTAACGTTATGCCACAGTCGGTAGAAGATGGTGCACCAATAACATTTACTAGAGGTTCGGGCCTCTTCTCGGCCCTCACATCTAGAGATCGGGCCGCTTAGCGGCCTTCACAGCTACGTTGCACCAGGGATCCAACTGATATGGCATTGGCCATACATGGAGATCTCTATCTGTCGGTCCTTGTGACTGATTTGTTAGGGCCTGATGCCATGATGGCACATTGAGGTTAGACAACACAGTCCACATTTGGCCGTAGCTGCATTGGCAAGTCCTTATATGGTTATGGCTGATCATGGTGACGTGATCTTGACGATGTGGTTCATCCGCCTACCCATCCTCCCATAAGGCAATTTCAATATAGGAAGATGTGTGGAAATACTGGGCCTTATGTACTGTAATTAAGGGGGGGAAATATTATGTGTATTTATCCCCTCATTTGTAAAGGAAATACAAATGAAATGAAAAGTAAAAGCAAAAAGAAATACATCTAAAAGAAATGGTGGGCAGTGTTGTCAGGGGCCCACTGTTCCGGTTACTTATGCAGCTCAGAGTGAAAAGATCAGCCGGCCAGGTGCCCACATGTCCCTAGTACCCAGTTGTCCAAGTGCCAACCTAGTCCCTAGTGCCCAGATGTCTCCACCCCTAAGTACCCACTCGTCCAGGTGCCCACATGTCCCTAGTGCCCAGATGGTTTTGGTTTCAATGGAAACAAGACTGCAAGGACTTTTTTGAACAGACCTTTTAGACAAAGTATTTAAATGTAACTGTGCTGTTTTACATTTTTGCCTAATAAATATTCAATCAATCAATTCAAGTTTTGGCACCATTTTACTGAGGTTACGTTTAGGAATAAGGTTAGGTTAGGCATAGTTTACTGAGGTTACGTTTAGGAAAACCAGGTGAATACCGCCGGATTTGCCCCGGGGCGACTGTGTTTTGGGGCGAGGTATTCCATGCGCGCCGCCTACAGTCTACAATATGGGGAAAATTGGCAAATATTTTGTGATTATTAGAAGTGGAGACACATGTGAAGGTGGAAAAGAAGATGGTTGCCTAGCCAGAGCCATGAGCGATTTTTGTAGCAAGTTGGAAGAGAATTGGACAATTGCTTGGCTCTGATCTAGTAGTGTACAGAAATACAGGCTGGCCGGACCAGGCTTCAATTAGGAAGCAAGATTTAGCATGACACGAAAGGATAGGCAACTAATATGTCACAGTAGGCTACTTACTAGAGCACATCAGCCGAGTATCTTCTACACTTGCTTGCCACCCACACACACACACACACACACACACACACACACACACACACACACACACACACACACACACACACACACACACACACACACACACACACACACACACACACACACACAGTATAATGCAACTTAAAGGGCAATAGATATAACTGTTATAGTATCCAGTGTTCAGCTGAAATAGACTTGGCTCGTCTTGTTTCTATATGTCATGTCAGCATTCAGTGTAGCTCAACATCCAAAATGTTTGAGGCACTCTGGATATGATGTGCTATTCACTCATGCCATGCTTTCAAGGATGAAAATCATTGCAATAGAATACAGTGTTGGGTGTGTGTGTGTGTGTGTGTGTGTGTGTGTGTGTGTGTGTGTGTGTGTGTGTGTGTGTGTGTGTGTGTGTGTGTGTGTGTGTGTGTGTGTGTGTGTGTGTTTGGTGGGGCATGTGTGTGTCAGACTATCCTTGTATGATCCACGTGTTTTGGTGATTAGTTCATCTAGACTAGAATTACATAGACTGAGTGAGCTACAGTACATGTTTGGAGTACCTGTGTTTTGCATGAATTGGACAGAAGTCACACCAGATTAAATATAGCCTCAGAGTTTCATATAAGTTACACACACACACACACACACACACACACACACACACACACACACACACACACACACACACACACACACACACACAGACACACAATTGCAAAGTACACAAAATGTGAGGAAGTCCTTCCAGGTAATGGGTTGCACTCCGTTTAGGCACAAATAAAATGTATTAAAAATAGTCCACTCTGAACTGACGTAAAAAAATTGAGCCAACTAACTGTTCACAACATAGAGGACACACATACACATCCCCCCCCTTATTTTGTATTTTTTAATCTATCATTATTAATATCACTTTTATTATCACTATTTAGCATTATTAGTATTAGTATTTTGTTTTGTTTCTTTTTGTTTTGTGAAAGTCAAATGACACACATTGATAATGGATAGATATATCATGTCAGACTTAGATTTGAGTAATTATGTTCCCAGACCTGCAGGTGAGAGACAGCTAATTCCATGCAGGTGAGAGACTGCAAATTCCATGTTTACGAGTGATACGTTTTGTAGGTGGCAGCGGTGGCCTAGTGGTTAGAGGGGCGGCCTTGATACCGGAAGGTCCCTAGTTCGATTCCCCAATTCATCACATCAATCATGAATCACCGCTGAATAGCCCTTGAGCAAGGCTTCCATGCAGGGTCCGGCTGGAAACAAGCTTCGTGCTTAGTCCGACACCCTGGGTAAACAACAAACTTTGCTTTGCTAGCCTGTGATGACTGTAGTATTGTGTCATGATACAGTTGTCAGTGGTAATATTGCCCACTGTGATTCTTCCAGCTTTCCCATCTTTCCCCATTTTCTGGACATATTTAGACTCTCTTCTTTGCAACAAGTGTGGCGATCATCATTCAATCTCCTCGTGGATACAACCAACATAAAGGAGTACAAGAAAGAATCAGAGCCGTATTGCTCGGACAATGTTCCTGTTATCTTGGGAGATACCTCTGTACACGCTCAAATAACGACCACCATTCCTTTCCACATACCTTTGATGAGCTTAGTACATCGAAGGGCCGTAGGAACTCAGCAGCTAAGCCAGAAAGATGGTCTACTAAACACTCCCGGTAGAGGAACGTGCTCACAGATTATCCAGTTGCTGCAATGAAGGCTGTCAGGTAATAGCCTGACATGGCGAGACCAATATGACTGCGTACTGTAGATATTAGTCTGGAACTTCGCCGTGGAGGACTCATTTCCAAGCGGTGGTTGCAAACTGATTCAAGCTTCACAGCAAAAAATGTCCCACTTTGAATAGTGGGTTCTGATTGGTCACCCACAACTCTGGGGTGAGCAAAATGTAATTCAAACCGAGTGCCAGACCAATCTGCCCAGGGCTATTTCTTTTTAGCTGTGGCAGATTTGTCTGGTTTCCAGGCTAGTGAGGTAATGGCAGTGCCATGGTAAGAGATACCACACTCAATAGTCAAGAAAGTACTTACACCTCTTAACTTCATGATTTTGTTTCTCTCTCTGTTTTCTGTAAGTTTATTTATTCAAAGTGAACATTTTCAATGGCAAGAATTTGTCACATTTGACATTAAAATATAATTCACAGTCACAAAGATTTACATTTTCCATTAGAATCCAGCTCATACCTGACTAACCTGAGTATTACCTGCACATACAGCGTTCTCACACTGTTGAGGGGGCAAGTGTGAACATTTTGGATAAGAGTCTGACATTTGTATTACTATCAAAGCCATAATTTATGGCTTCTGAAAAAGCAAAATTATGACATCACATAGAAAGAGGGTGCTACGCAGGGCACATACAGTATCTCCGCCAGGCTCGGGACTACATACGGTAGTTCTCATTGTGGCACCCCTATGGACAAAAGTGAAAGCGCCTTTGTCACAAGTACACTATAGAGGATAGAGGGAACTCAACATGCAATTCCAAGTTGGGGTTGATTGGATGTTGTGTTCATACATAGCCATGGAAACTTTAGATATCCTTTGTTTTGTGATGATTGGCCCAACAGCTGATGGCTTTCATCTATTTGTGCTGAGCCATGCCATTTTGAAGTTCAATCGTGAATAACTTAAAAACTAAGCCATATGCCAGTTTCCAAAAATTCTAAATGACAGACTTGAGGCAAATTTGAGTTGGATGATGGAGATTTGGTCTGCAATTTCCAATCATTGGTGACATTTTCATGTCTCCATACCGCTCACAGGAATTTGCAAGATTGCAATTTGCAAGATTGGCTGTTTTTTCCATGAGAAAAAACAGCCCAAAAACAAACAATAGGGTTTCAGCCTTTCAGGCATGGACCCGTAATAATTAAATAAAAATTGAGCATCTCCTCTGTACGAGTGAATGAGTAAACGTATGTATATGAGTCAATCAACAAAATAAAAATTCAATATTATAATATACACTTACATTCAGTGATGCCTGAGTCAGCCTGACCCTGGTAAGCTTGAATACTTTAACGTGTGAATGCAAAAGCATGGTATCAACTCGAGTCTCCTTTCTCCTGGTCTTTGAATGTCATATATAAAAAGTGTGGGAGGTTTGGTCTCAGTTCATGTCGCTGTGATTTAACAAAAATGTATCTCCTTCCTCCACGACGTGCATGGCTCTCTATCAGGCTTCCACGGCCTGTAGTCTGCTTTTCTAGGAATTGAGAAACAAGCAGCTGCTGGCTGCCCAGTTCCTGAGACTGCTGTTATGGTTAGCTGTGTGATCTACCATCGCCATAACATAACTCCCGGCATCCTGGGCCACATGATAAGAGCTCACTTATACCCTTTTTCTACCACAATTAGCAAGTATATACGCCTTATATACTGTATAAATATCAAACATTTTAAGAAATGGTGATTGATACCTTTCCCATTGCCGGTATGTCACATTCAACGTCACAAATGCACAACATATGTCTCCAAACTCACAACAGGAGCTACATCCACCATTCGTCTTTATTTCCTCTTCCCCCGAATCAGGAGAGATCTTTCATAGCATCATGCCAGAAAAGAAGTGAAAATGTGTGTCTACCTGGGTGTCCTTTTTCCATCACTGCCAATTGGAGCTACCTGGAGCCAATAAATACACATATTTCAGAGTTATTTTTCCTGAGAATGGCAATTGTAACCTTTCACGTTAAAGACAAAAGCCAGATGTTTGATTGTCCAGTGAGAAAGGGCCTTTAGAGAAAAGTGTAGTCAAAACCTTGATTTGTCTTCTGTTTTGAGTAGAATATTTGCAGGTCATAATATTGTATTATTTAAGCCACATTTCACATCCTGTGTTTTGTCCTTGGTATATCTCTGTGGGCTTAAAGTTCTATGTACCCAAAGTTAAGAAGGCTAAACTTGACATTGGGACTGTCTTCATAAAAGCACAGAGAAACCTTGTATCACTGCAGTTTTCCCTCTCAATGTCATATGGCGCCGTTGAATTAATCACAGCATATTTCCCAAACCCTTATCAGGGTTGATAAAAAGGGAGACTGGCTACAGTAACACAAGAGTTAGGCTAAGGTTTGTTGACGATTGTGCAATAATATTGGGATGCATCTCATGCCAGTAACCACAGCACAACATTCTTTTTACAGCCCAATTTTGAGACCATCTCATTTTTTACTAGGCATCATCGCATCAAGGGCTCTCTTTTTCATTGGCCCCCAAGAGAAAAGCAATTCCGTCACTGCATTTAACAGTTTGGCGTGCATTAGTTCTGACGTTGCCCGTTCAGCAAACGTGGAACTGCACAGCTGTACCTCAAGCTCCATGAACACACCTTCTACTGCAGGGAGACGTCAAACAAAGTTCAGAACAAAGCATCTCCTCAGACAGAGCCACATCAAATATTATGAATGTACAGGCCCTTTATTTAGCTGTTTATAAAGACTTCTGACTTGAACCAACTGCTATTTTTGCCTTCACAAAAACAGGCCCATGGCAAATCAACCTGTGTCTAATCAAATGTCCTTAAGTCCATGTTAGATCACAAAAATATTTGCATGATGAGGACTAAGAGATAATGAATATGTGAACACAATCACACACACACACAACACACACAAAACACATGATTGCCATAAAGTACTAACATAAAGTCTGCTCCGTGGTCATATGGTCTGGTCATAGGAAATAAGGCAGTGATTTATATGACAAGAATGTGGTCCATGTCACATGCCTGGAAGTCAGACCACATGGTTGGCAGGCCCGGTGAAGCTGAGCACAAACCAAACATGAACATAGTGGCTAGTGGGTGCTGGGAAAGAGACGAAAACAAGAGGTGAACGAACAGGGCGAAAGGTAACTTGGTAGACACATGGGCCATTGTGGTACAATTGTGTGCACACTTTCATGCACGCTAAATCACAAATGGAGCCACATGGATTGGTTTATGAAATGTACCGTACCAAAGGTATTGGTAAGAGTTTGGCTATAGCAGGTAAGACATGTCAATTCCACTGACAACTCTGGCAGGTTAAAAGAAATTGTCATAAAAACGGCTTCACTTGCCAAATGATTGATTACTGTGGTGTTATAATGCTAAATACTAGTATGGTTACTGACATTCATTCGCATGTTCTCTCTTATTACCTTCTTTGTCACTCTTGCACACATGCACATTCGAATATAAACATATACGTAAGTATGTCAATTAATTGACAAAGTCAAAAATCCAAAGCAAAGCATGCAAATCCTTTCCCGTGCATGCTTGGAGCAGAGCAGTGGCCTGGCTGAGAAAATCTAAACACACAGCGCAGCCAAGAGAGCACGCATTTACAACAGCAGGCCGCTACTAACTACAGCAAAACACACACACATTAAAACATAGCCAGAGGGCCTCAGCCGCTGCCTACACCTCACACAACACAAAAAACACTGTCACAGTAAAACACACAGCCAGAATCACAGACACACACACACATGCCTGGCAAAGCGTAAACAAAAGGTCACAAGACTAGAAGACGGTCCCAGCAACGCACCTGTAGACCAGATCAGCTTCACAGTGCTGATGACGTGTGTGTGTGTGTGTGTGTGTGTGTGTGTGTGTGTGTGTGTGTGTGTGTGTGTGTGTGTGTGTGTGTGTGTGTGTGTGTGTGTGTGTGTGTGTGTGTGTGTGTGTGTGTGTGTGTGTGTGTGTGTGTGTGTGTGTGTGTGTGTGTGTGTGTGTGTGTGCGTGTGCGAGTGAGAGAGAGAATGTGAGAGAAAGCGCGTGCACGTGTGTGTGTGACGTAAGGTGAAGGCACCAAGCGAGCTGTCAGCGCAGTCTTACGGTGTGTTCCCGGGAGCAGGAGGAGCGATAGCGCGGCATAGCCGGTCCCCCAGAATGAAGGAGGAGACTTGTGGGAAATGCGGAATGACGCTGTGACAAGCGGTCCATCGTGAGCCACTCAGACCTACTGTCTCTTCCCACTGTCTCCCTCTGTCACACTGCCGCTTGGCTCCCTTCCCTCGTCTCCTATATATCCTTTACTCAAGGATCTCTCTCGCTCGTTTCCACTCTCCCTGCTGTCATTCTGCAAGCTACCCTAATCGCCTCATGCACACAGAGCAGAGAGGCAGAGGCAACGTATGGGGCTGGGAGGGGGGACGCACCACAAGGCACCAAGCTGTAGGGGGGTGGTGGGGTGTGCGATTACTGATGGAGGCACACCAAGACGAAAGGGAAGGAAAGAGTGTGGGGGGGTGGGAAGAAGATAAGAGGAGGTGGGGGGGGATTGACAGGCGAAGTCATCGGAGAAGGTAAAGAAGCAGGTGAGAGAAGGAGAGATGGGAAGTGTGTATGAGAGAAAACGTGATAGCAGTTGACAACAGCAGAGAAACCATAGAGCTGGCCACTGCACAGCAAACGTGCTCTGCAGACATACACACACACACAGAAAGAGTCGACCCCTCTTTTGCTAACCGAGTTGGTATGCCCCAAGAGAAGCTGCTCAGTCACTGTTGCTAAGGCCCGCCCCTCTGAAAATATAGGACACTGTCAGAGAACATATACAGGTCCCCTCTAACAGTCCTACACTGCAACACAATACCACACAGGAACTGGGGGGACATACTCCTATCACACTGCTGTACCTATTCCCCATTCCCCTGTTCTTTTGCACGTATTGGCCCACTAATGGACACCACACAATACAATCTAAATGTAACCAAATGTAACCAAATGGACCCTTTCATTGGGATACATGAACACTGATGATTTTACTGTGTAAACACATCATATCCATACATAACACAAATAATACTTCCAATTTGTATAGCTCTTTTCTTGGCACTCAAAGTCGCTTTACACAACATAACAACATTAAAGAAACAAAAAGAGTATATAACTATATACAGTATACATTATCTACTGTATCTATCCATCTCTTTCTCTCTCTCTCAAGATGCTTAATTGGTACGGGCCCAAATTCTGCCAAGAAAATATCCCTCACACCATTATACCACCAGCCTGAACTGTTGATACAAGGCAGGATGGATCCAAATGTTGTAGACGCCAAATTCTTACCCTGCCATCCCAAAGTCGCAGCATAAATCAAAACTCATCAAACCAGGACATTTTTCCCCAAACTTTATTGTCCAATTTTGGTGAACCCGTGCAAATTGTAGCCTCAGTTTCATGTTCTTAGCTGACAGGAATGGCACCCGGTGTAGCCCATCTGCCTCAAGGTTAGATATATTGTGCGTTCAGAGATGCTCTTCTGCATACCTTGGTTGTTAGAAGTGGTTATTTGAGTTACTTACTGTTGCCTTTCTATCAGCTCGAACCAGTCTGGCCATTCATCTCTAACCTCAACAAGGCATTTTGTCCCACAGAACTGCCACTATTTTCAGACCATTCACTATATACCCTAGGGATGGTTGTGTGTGAAAATCCCCAGTAGATCAGCAGTTTCCGAAAAACTCAGACCAGTCCGTTTTGGCACCCACAACCATGCCAAGTCACTTAAAGTGAATCACCTTTCTTCACTATTCTGATGCTTGATTTGAACTGCCTGTAATTGCCTTAAAAAAATTGTGAGCGATGCCTATTTCATACACACACAAAAAATCTAAATTGGTTCATGATAAAAATATATCATGAACCAATCATATCCAAATTGGAATCGTATGTTGAGGGGTCTCTATAGAGCACACCTCCGAAGCCGCTTTCACTTCTGCCCACAGGGGGCACCACAAACACGTCTGTTGTAACTATTTACACCCTATTTACACCCTATTTACACCCGCAGCTTCCTCGTATCCTGACGGCTGCATCCCACGACTGACACAACCCTGTGTAGGCGTGTAGGCAAGCAGGCCTGGCGGGCATCTGCGTTCCGGGAGCACACTTTTCTAGTTGTTGATAAAAAGTAGGTAGAGGTTAGCCTGGTAAACCATCCCGGTCGTGTGAATTCACATTATGAGTCTTCATGTGTCTACTGCAGACCGTTCTGGCCGCAAGCGCTGGGTGGGCGTTTTGCAGTCTGTCAATCACAGGGCCCTGAGCACAGGCTAGGTAGAGGTGTGGGAATGAAGATTTTTTTTTACTTTTTTTATTGTCAACTCAGTGTGTTTGTGAAATTCCCTTGTCTAACAGCTGCTATGTGAAAAGCTTATTTTTGTATATTATAGGCAGCATATTTGTAGATTTGTAATGCACTGCAGAAGGACTTATGTTGTTTTTCATTTTCGCAATATATAATAAAATGAATCAGACCTATATAATTTATATATCTTCAATTTGGGGGTCCTTGACGCAAAAAGGTTTGAGAACTACTGATTTAGAAGGCATTTTGTGGAATCGGCCTTAGGTCTTAATGGGTTAACTGATGAAATTGCAAAATGTAAAAAATGTAGATCCATCGAGATCGAGCTGTAATAGACCTCAAAGGTGAATCGTAATCGAATCGAATCATGAGGCCAATTACTCATATACCAATCTCTCCATCCTGCTTGTGTATCGCCCTCGTTTGAAGAGAGAGAGAGAGAGAGAGAGTGTGAGTGTGAGTGTGAGTGTGTGTGTGTGTGTATTGTGGGGCAGAGTATTTGAAATGTGTTTTGATTTGCGGTGATAATAGATTGCTGTGTTCCATTTCTTTTTTACCGGCCAGGATGTCCGGCCAGGATGTCCGGAGGGATTTATATTTCCCATACATGTATATACACACACACACACACACAGGTTTGAGAACCACTGATCTAGGCACAAATAAAAAATCATCAATATATATATAAAGAGTAGTGCAACATCAACTGAAGCATTCAAAATACAAAATAATTGATAACTGTAAATGACATATGGTATGGGCATGGCATATCGATACCAGCATTTTAGGCAGTATCGGCAGCTTTCCCAATACTGGCCACGCACACAACACAGTCCGTTTCCATATCCACTGGTTATCTCTAGACCGGATATTGAAACCTTTATTATGTATTTCTCAAAAAGAACATTCAGGTTTTACCCCCATTTTCACTGATATAAGACACTGAAATAACAAAATAAAAACACAAACATTAACAGAAAAAGCTACGAGTTAAAAACAGTCACTGAGGTAGAAGGATTTGTGATCAAGTTATTACATTGTCCACAGGATTAATCGGGTGTTGATTTTTCAACCAAGTTGTAGATTATTCCAGGAAGTTGGAGCATCAAACCAGAAAGCAGACTTTTCAAGTTCAGGCTGAACATGTGGGATCTGTAAGCCAATCATTTGAACTGGTCAGGTAAATGCTGTGGTTCCTATTTAGCAGCAATGTAAAAGTATATGAAGGTAACTAATTTCCCATCAATAAACTTATGTGGCTATGTCTCCTCTCTGAGAGAAAAGACCAAACCACTTTATCATAGAGGATGCAATGATGAGTACCATAGCTTTTACCAGTAATACATCTAAGTGCTGAATGTTAAACTGTGTCTAGGGGTAAAAGATTGGTAGGGGCAACATTTCTATAAATGACATCACCATAATCCAAAACTGCATCAACAATCCCTTTTCTGCAAATCATGGGATATGCAAGTTGGCAAAATCGAATTGATCCCAGCGGAAGATATTATACATAATACAATAATTTGAAATCTCTGCAAAAAAAACATTGCTCTTCTGGGGCTGGCTGTCTAGACCTTACTGGCAATAATAACAATAGTTCTTACAACTAAGAACAAGGGGCACCTACTATAGAGTATGCATTCAAATTTGAGTGCAGACATTATCAGGTCAGTTCATATTTCTGCACCAACTTGTGTTCAGAGCCCTAATATCAACATCTTACTATCTGCTCGCAATATTCCTATCAAACAGCTGTGGCAGACAGGCCACAATGACCTATCGGTGCAGCTACAGTATTTGCATGCCGAGAGGGGACTTACAGAAGGTAAGTCACCTATAGCCTTTGGGATTTTTGAAATTTCCCTGGAGGATAAGCCCCTTGAGATGCAGCGTCTCATTTTCGAGGGGGTTCTCAAAGCATGGGATGAATGGTTGAGTATGGTTTCAAATCTCTATTTTGCTGACAGTCTTGACACCCCCACTCCCTCATTCAGGATGTTTACTGAGAGGAGGGTCTGAGCCTGAGCTACCGGCACTGCTATGGCAAAGGGGACGTGACAGCACAACAATTTTGTAACCTCATGTGTGTCATATCCAATGACACTCAGTGGTCGCTGTGTGGTCTTCTGTGTCCACTGGCCAGATTGATTTAGTTACTACTCTCTAAGATACAACTATTATGCCATCAGCCATCAAAAAAGTGCGACTCCCTACACTCCTTCAAAACCGCCATAAAAGAGCACCTGTCTACAATTTGCAACTGGACCTAGACAAGTCTTCTAGCTTGCCAAAGAAGACTATTTTTCTGTAAATATACTTTTACTGCTCCAAGTATTGATCATTTCTTGTACTAGACCTGTGCCCGTCAGGCACCGGCCTACTCGGGAGTGATGCACGTTGGGAAAGATGCAAATAGGGAATGCATGCCCCACCCTGTTATGCAATACCCATTATACCCATCAGAGTACCCGCTGTAACCGTCTGTCTGTCCTTGTCCCTTTTATGCCATATGGAGATCCCTGATGTTCTTAATTTCCTGTATAGTACTGTATGTCAACGGAAACAAGCCATCCAGGCTTTTTGCGTTATCCTTTTAGCATGTCCAGGACGAAGGCGTGGCCGAGACTATGTTTTGCACCCTGTCCGTCCGTCTGTGAATGTGTGTGTGTGAATGTGTGTGTGTGACCGTGTGTGTGTCCGTCCGTCCTTCTGTGAACAGCTAATCCCCGGCACCGTTGGCCCGATCGACAATTTTTGCGAACGCGGAAGGAGGCGCGGCGAAGCCGCTCCGACCTCCGCCCAAGTGGAGCCTACTATGTAACTCTGCTCGGCTTGTGGCTCTGTCTGTGTGTGTGTGTGCAGTATGTGTGCACTGCCTGCACTGCCTGTGTGCAACCCACAGAGTGCGCCAGAGTGCAGCTACAGTCAAAACACACACACACACACACACACAGTCCGTAAATACACAACATTTTCGAGCTGCGTTCGCTTCCAGCGTTTGCGCGTCTTACTTGTTTATATTACTCCTACAGATTTCGTCCAAACATCACACAAATCGGTACACATTATCTCTACAGTCATGCGATCAACATGGATCTGTCAGATTTTTTATATTCCATCCTGATTGGCTAAGATTGGCATATAACGTTTGCAGAGTGGCTCGTTTTGAACAAATCATGAATGCAGCGTCCGATTGACATGAAAGTTTGCACGCACATTCCCACTAGGCCGAAGAAGAAATGCCACCCTTTTCACATTGTCCTGTTATAACGCCATCCGATGAGCACTTTTTCTAGTTGTATAACTGTACCTCTTTACTTTTTGCAAACTGTTGATAAAGTATTCAATCAATCAAGGCTGACAGCAGCTGCCATAATGACTGGAACATTTTATGCTTTTGTGATGGCCGTGACCACAGACACACATTGAGATAAGACTCCTCAAACTCACATTTGCATTCACTCTACCTTCTAGTTCTGTGTTGCCTTGCCTTATGCTTTGACAGCTTGGTCCCTCACAGCTTTGCAAATGCCATGTACTGTTTACAAAACTGTGCTATTCTCATTTCCTCAAAAGAAACTTGCAGCAATCAATGTCTTTGGATGAGACATTGTATGACCTTTCCTTCTTGTATTGGGTATTGGACATAAGACCAAAAAAAAAGATTATTGTAGCTTTTTTTGTTTAGTAAATTGTCTGTTCATGACTCAGGCTAAAGGCCTGAAAACAAAGCCTCTGTCAATCTTTCAACTAACAGAAAACTTCAAGACAGTAAATACAAAAATTAAGTCTGTGCCTGTTGGTTGATGGCTGGGTGGTTGAGATCTCTACCTGTAGACCTAGAAGTAAAAGATAAATGGACCACATTTATGTATATAGCGCCTTTCCTGGTCTTTCTAACCACCAACATGCACTTTACAATATACTTCACATTCACACACAATTCAACAGTGGTGGCACATCGTTACACATTATGTGTTCACATTCACACACCAACGGCAACTATAAAAAGGCACCACTCAGCTCATCTGGAGCAATTAGGGGTTCAGTAATTTTCTCAAGGACACTTCGATGCACAACTAGGAGGACCCAGAAATCAACCCGGCAAACTTCTATCTCCCACATGGAAGTATCCAAAGTATCCTCCTTGCTAGCCGCTGTCCCTCTCACCTTACCATACTGTCCAAAAATGGAGACAAAAATACAGAAGGTGGACTGTCCACAAATTCCAAAAGAATGCTCACTGACAACACACTGACAACACATGCTCACTGACAACACATGCACTGACAATTCACCCAACATATTGTCGGATATATGCTGGTAACACTCAAAACACTGAATGTTTCCATTTTCCAGTATCTATTTTCAAACTCCTACTCAGTCTCCCTCAGGCTGATGATTCTTCTACATATGAATATTAATTATTTGCTCAACCTTAAGCATATTAGTTGAGGCACCATCCATTTGTTACTGTGTGTGTGTGTGTGTGTGTGTGTGTGTGTGTGTGTGTGTGTGTGAGAGAGAGAGAGAGAGAGATCACACACACCTGCAGTGAAAGGCTGATCAAGTGGCAAAGCTTCAGCCCACGTGCAGACACATGCACACATAGATAACCACTTTATTTCCAATTTAACTGAAACATACCATGACAAAAGTGTGACCGTATAATCACTATGTTGTATGTCCTTCAGTATAATCATTATAAATAATGTGTGGAAGGTGTTGCATTGATGAAAATAACGGTGCTGTGTGTGTAAGATGTCAAAAGCCAACATACAGGGCGCCCGCTGGCTTAGCGGTCCAGGCGCATACCACATATAAGGTCCAATGCTGACAGCGTGTCGTGGGTTTGGATCCCGATCCCGACAACCTTTGCTGCATGTCACTCCCCATCTCTCTCCCTCCCCGTTTCCTGTCCATCTCCACTGTACACTATCATTAAAGGCAGAAAAGCCCCCCAGAAAATATCTTTTTAAAAAAGCCAACATGCAACAGAAGTCAACATCTAAAGAACTAAAAGAATGGCCATAGACGAAAAGTGAGCGATGAATAGAAAGAGCAGAGACCAGAAGCACACAAAGCAACAAGCAGCGTCAGAGAGAGAGAGAGAGAGATCCTGGCCACAAGTGTGTCCTGTAAGCAATCAGCCACTCCTTCCTCTCCACGGGGCTAGACTGCAACATAGAATTAGAACACACAGAAAGAAATGACACCAGGGAGGGGGAGGGAGGAAGAGAAGCGTAATGAAGAGAGATGCACCCACATACCTCACCAAGAAATGTATTTTCCACACACACATACCCCGCCAAATTACTTTTAATTTCGGGCTGGACTAATTGGCCATCTTAGAAATTAGAATGAAAAGCCATTAGGTTTGAGATAGTGAAGACTAGAGTTTCACGTATTCAGCCAGTTACTGTAACTGTATGCATCCTGCAGTGCCTCTCAATTGAACACTGTCTAATTCATTGAGCAATTTAAACAAGATGGTGGTGGTGTGGGGGGGGGATAGCCAATCTCTCTATCGACCCTTTATATGACACACTCTACTGTGTCGTCACTGGGCCTAAAACGTGCAAATAAATTGACAGATGATCCCACATTTCACTTGCATACCTTAAGGAGCGAAAGCATTGCGTGATGTAATATCAAATATATATAAGATAGGACAGGAAGGATGGTCTTCACTCATCTCCGAGGCCAAAATGGGTTACTTCCATCACCAATGTACAAGGACAGCAAAACTAATTTAGAAGGAAGGAACTACAACAAACTGCAATAGCACAAGCCACAAACTCAATTCTCAAACTTCAGCTGGACATTGTTGCAATTGTAAAATGTATGCAAAGACGCAACAAGGACACATGGTAGTGTCTGCTGGGTTAAGCAGCTGCATTCATCACAGAGGAGCCAGTGAGACCAAACAGCAACAGAGTGGTGCAGCCATGATATCACTTTGTAGGACAAAATTAGCAGCAAGTTGGCCAATGAATGGTTCACACACCAGTCAAAGTCCCATTTTTAATTATTTCAGTGGCTTTTCCCTGTGTCAAACAAACACAGGCCTTATTTGAGGCGACTTTGTTTGGGAGAGTGAACCATCTGTTATCACATTGGTTCACTAACTTTTTCATGTTATGGACCCCCAAATGAATAGGTATTTGGGTGCGGACCCCCCATCTGAAAATATTTTGTGCCAGGAACATCCATACAAGATTTGTGTTGTTAAAATCTTTAACAAATATCAAAATCTTTCCACATTCTTTCAAGATTATATTTAAAATAGCAGATCTGAGCTCCTCTTGTGAGCCTGTAGATGTTAAAGTGGTTAAACTGATTTTGAGGCAATATTAACTGCGCAAGTTTCACTACAATTGTGTTGGACAAAATCATATCAGTAACTACAGGCTCTGGCTTGATTCTACATTCCCATGGCAACAGCAAGACAATGAGAGCTCAGCATGTTTACTACTACCACCTTTCATGCACCATGGCACGAGTCACTAGACACTTCACGTCTGATCCCCATCCACAGTTAACAAGTCTTATAATATAAATCATTGTTTCTGGGAATCATACAGTATCACACATTCTATGTTATCTGGTCAAATTAAATATTCATGGATTAAAGCAAAATAAAATCTCACAACTGAAAAACAATGGTTTGATTTATTCCTAATCTGTGAGTTGTCACACTATCACTGTGTTTCATAAAGAATTAGCACAATATGTAGAATTATGATGTTTCGATATCCATTCCGATACCGCCAAGCAGTTGAAGAAATTGCATTGATTGATGCTAAAGTCGGCCATATCAGCCCTGACAAAAGGATAGTAATTTTGTATTTTAAAACAAAATGCCAGATGCATATGAAATATCTGAGATCATCATTCTGGATGATTGAACATGCATTCTATGGCTAGCTTGACCACTTCAAATACTCTTTAATCTTATAACAAATAACCGAAAATAGGCTATCTACAAGCTTACAGCGCGTCGCAGCGCAACCAGTCTGTAGATAGTCTATTTTCGGTGCATGGCGTGATTCCATAGAACATTGGTTCTCAAAGTGGGGTCCGGGGACCCCCAGGGGTACTTGAGGGGGTTCCAGGGGGTCCCCAGCTAAATGATGGATAGGAACCAAATGGACCCTTATGGGTCTGTAACTCTGAAAGCGTACAAATGGAACCAAATGGACCCTGACTGGTCCATTTGGTTCCATTTGTACACTCTCAGAGTTAAATCAACATTGATTTTACAATATAAATTGGGGTCCCAGAGATGGAAATGCCATTAAATGGGGTCCGTAGCCTAATGCATGTCAAACTGGGGGTCCTTGACATTAAAATGGTTGAGAATCACTGCTAGAGCCGTAAAAATCTTCTCTTATCGGGGTCCCTGGCATATCTTTTCAAATGGGGGTCCACGGGCTAATAAGTGTCAATTAGGGAGTCCTTGACATGAAAAAGTTTGAGAACCACTGCCATAGAAGACATGCTGACTTCTATGGAATCCAAATGACTGAAATCAGTTGTGGTGACTGAGAATGAATATTGTTCATGTCATGGACAACACATTTGATCTCTCTCTATTGTTATAAAGTAGAGATTCTCATTCTTTATAATTATATCTAAATATTTTTTGGGCACCGAAAGGAGTGGGGTTTTAGGGATGGCTATGTTAATCCACTACTTTAATCCCAAACAAGAGATATTGAAAACCTCCGGCTGGATTGCAAAAAAGTATCTGTGCACCGTCATGATCACTGGAGAATAGCCCCTACTGATTTTGGTGGCTTAATGGCCTGTCCTTTAGTGCACAATTAGGCCAAATGTTCCACTTGCACACAAGATATCTCATAAGCGCATTCATCCTCCAAGGGGGATGAACCCTAATCATTCGAGTTACTCCATGACCTTTCCTCTAGCCCCAGCACAAAATATTGTATAATCTATTAGACAGATTGCAGGGTGAACTGTAAAGTTTTTGGTGGTGACCCCATGACCTTTCCTCTAACCATGATGAAATGTCATTGTTTTCTGTTTTAATTAAACTCGATCAATATTTTTAAAAATGTGAAATGAGAACTAAGTCTTGAACTCTCTTGAATGAGATTAACATTGTTTTGTTGTTTATTTACAAAGCCTCAAAAACCTACCATATTAGTGCATAGAGCAACTGACGTCTAGCTTGCACTACAGGTTTACAGGGTTAAATCCCATCTGGCATCATGCATCTGTGCTCTCATATCTTTTAATTAATCACATTACTTACTTGCAAAACAACCCCAAAAAATCCTCAGATCAGTTAGGTGCAAGTCAGCAATTGTGACCATTTGTTTGCACTGTGAAAGTTGCTCTGGATTAGGGTTGGGCAATATTATGGTAAAACCGTTTCCCCATTTTTTCTTTTGTCTGTTTCAAAACATTTAAAATGCAAACATCATTGTGTTCCTTTGAAACTAGAGGAAACGATCTTAAAGTTGTGTTACCCCTTATGATGTTCTTACGGTACACACGTCCAGGAAGTTTAGCTTCACTCTGGAAGTGCCAAGCACTAAGCGTCAACATTAGCCACATTAGCATTACCGACACATGATGTACAGTTTATAATGGATTAAACGGGCTGTCTATGATGCATATTCATACATTAGTTGTATTTCAAAGGACAGTTTTGTTTCCATTGCAGATCCAAGTAAAAAACTTTTTAGACTTGGATCAGAGATATGATCAGATGAGAAAATACAACATGTCTGGATTAAGAAAACAAAAAAAATAACATTGACAATATCTGCATCCAATGGATCTAAACTTTTCTCCGAAATCAATAGGGGAGTTTTGGAAGGACAGTCAGGTCCGTTAACGAGCTCATTGCTGGACCCATTTTCACAAGTGAAACAGGACCTGTACCAGATACTGTACTTATTTGTTAGACAACATATTAATGCTGTTCAGTAATTTAGTGCTATAGCCTGCATTTTGTGAAAGGAATTAAGATGTCAACTAGGGTCCTAGAAATGCAGTCTGAATTTGCAGTAAAGCCTTTGGAGGAACTTGATATTGGTGCCGTCAGCCCTTGCAATGTTTTTTCCTTTCTTTTTTTTCACCCGGTAATATCGTATACCATGTTATTTTTGGCGGACTTTTTGACGCTTTGAAAAATGAAAGTCGCCAAACAGCACTCTGCATAAGTGTGTATGCTAAATGCCAAAATTGATAATTGTTTCACCGTGTATACGAGGGAGAGACGGACAAGACAATTACATCAATTCGGACGGCATCGGGACAGGAAGCCACACACAAGGGGACTACGTTGTGTACCTCCACATAGACCCCTTAACAGACAACGTCACACTGAACCAGTATGCGTGCAACCAGTAGGCCTATGCGCGCAATGAAACCCATTCTGTCAGGTCTCGCCTCACTAGCCAACACACAAGAGGGGGTTGGGGTGTGCTGAAACCAGCGCACCCCGAAACAACAGGTTGAGAATTGATTGCATGAAACAATCACCTGTGCATCCAGTCTCAATGTTGGTAAACAAATAATTGGTCTATTCACCGGTGTCTTAAAATGGGGACATGCTGGAGTTCAGGATTAAGCATAAACAAGCTTTTTGTTTTCAGATACTGTACCTAAATGGATCTAGGGGTCCAGGTGGTGAGTCATGCGGGGGGCTGTTGTGGCCAACTCCTAGGCACAGTGGGACGATGGACGGAGAGGAGGAGGTGAGGCTGAGGGGGTGGCGTTACGGTGTCACGGCTTCCCTGTTATGCAGCACCATCCCTGGTGCTGAAAGGGCAGCAGGCCAGTCGCACTAGAGGGAGAGAAAGAGAACATTAGGGCAGTGATCCGTTAAAGACTTTTCTTCTCCACCTTCTCTGGTTATAAGCCAAACATCTCCGTCTCTCTCTCTACTGGTTCGGGTCACAGTCTTTACGTTTAAGTCATTTTGTGATAGGACATGACCCAGCCAATGTGGTCCCATATGCCATGCACCACTTTTGATTTACTGAAGTCTTCATCTCATGCAAATGGGTGATACTGCTGATTTGTCTTCAGTGTCGACTTTCTGGTGACACAGATGAAATGTAACTTTATTTATTACATCACATTACAACTTTGAACATAGCACTCTTTTTAGACTTTGTTGTATTGTTTTCCTATTTTATCTTGTGCTGCCTTGTTTTAATTCAGTTGATTTTCCTTTTTGACATTTCTCACTTTCAATTCAACACAAAATGATCATTGTGCATGCTTGAGCTATTAAAGTTAATTCCTTTGTTCTTGCGTATCTTTGGGACAAATCCATGACAGAAATGTTTCTAGGTATCGGCAGTGCTGAATTTCTGGAATTGTGACTCAGGTTCACTCGAACATTCATTAAGCCACAATTGAAGCAAACACAGAACAGACTAAAATGGGTTTCTTTCTATTCTAACTGGAAATGAAGTGACAATGTGTGAAATAGGGTGCCAACACTGACGTAACCGTTGGTAGCTGGCAAACTTCTACCTACCACAACTGAACTCTTATTTATGCAACCAAACATTCTTAAAGTCATTACCAAAGATAAGATGAAAGGGTGAGTAACTATTAATCCTCCTCTCCACCCTCGAGGGGATGGGTGTCTCAGGCTCTGCACTCTCCCTGTTTGCATCCTACCTGACAGGTCGCTCCTACCAGGTGATGCTGAGAGGGTCTGTGTCAGAACCACACAGGCTCACTACTGGGGTTCCCCAAGGCTCGGTTCTGGGTCCCCCTCTTTTCTCTCTCTACACTACATCTCTTGGTGCTGTCATCCACTCCCATGGCTTTTCCTACCACTGCTATGCCGATGACACCCAGCTGATCCTCTCATTCCCCCCCTCTGACACACAAGTGGAGGCACGCATTGCTGCTTGTCTAGCTGACATCTCAGAGTGGATATCGACGAACCACCTGAAGCTCAACCTGGACAAGACCGAGCTGATGTTCCTCCCGGGGAAGGGCTGTCCGCACCGAGACATGGCCATCACCATAGATAATGCTGTGGTGACGTCAACTCGGACTGCGAAGAATGTGGGTGTGACCTTGGACGATCAACTGTCGTTCTCGGCAAAAATTGCATCAGTGACACGGTCCTGCAGATTCCTCCTCTACAACATCAGGAGGATTCGCCCCTTCCTCACGGAGAAGGCTGTTTCAGAAAGTAGGTAGCTGATATATTGCACTTTTACCTTTAGAGCTAGGTATACTCTTGGTAGCTTGTTTTTGCAGAAAATGCACTTAAGCCTTCTGGTGATTAGTAGTTTCGTTCCCTACCTATGTTGAATGCACTTATTGTAAGTCGCTTTGGATAAAAGCGTCTGCTAAATGACTGTAATGTAATGTAATGTAATGTATTAATCTCATTCAGCTCCCCCTACGAAAATCTTTGGAAACCCACTTCTCGTTGTGCCCCATAAAAGCACCACAGCTCTTTGACAGAGTGAGAGGTCAACATTCAAGACATTTGGTCTGAAAGTGCTCCCTGCCAGTCAGACTCCAACAGCACCCTATTCATATACTGAAATGAACAGGGATGCCTGAAAACACGGACAACAATGACCCAAAGTAGCGCTAATTGAGATCAGCTCCGTAATGAGGGTAAGCGAGGCTACGTGCTACTGAAAAGGTACACGGAATCGTAAAGCATTGCCAATACCTGTACATAAAATACACTTGTCTTTCAGGAGATCATGCGTTCGCCCGTGTGTGTGTGCGTGCGTGTGTGCGTGCGTGCGTGCGTGCGTGCGTGCGTGCGTGCGTGCGTGCGTGCGTGCATGTGAATGAAAAGACAACTACTGTAAGTAATTTTCATTGTTCTAATTGCAGAGCTTTCCCTCCCAGCTATGGGATAAGCATCCTGCCAGGCTGGCCAATCACAATGCTTGACTCAAGTGACATGACTGCGCCTTTTCAGTGGTGGAGAACACTGGATTTAAACATTTAATCAGAGTTCTAGAACCACAATACAAAGGGCCAAGAAGATCATAAGTGTGTCTGCAATGTATGAGAACGTGAAGGCCAGAGGCAACTTTGTATCATATACATTTTAATTGGTTGAATCTTCTGTTCAAAGAATGTTAACAACATAAGCTACACATCTTCAAACCACTTGAAGCCCAGCATACCGATTCTGGAGGGAATGTTCACCAAAAATCGCTGATCTACAAGTTTGCCACACGTTGTGACCTTTTAGATTGGCTTTTGCTTAGAGATTTGGCGTAGTGTAGACAGAATAAAGTACAACTGTAATTCAGGTTTGTTTTACTATGAATAGAGGGTTTAAGTGGTTAAAGCTTTATTTATATAACATATTTTTATAATATATTAAACTTTTTATTATTGTAGATTCTCATTTTGTTAAATTACTTATTTAGAAAGTTCTTCTTTACAAATGAAGACTCAATAGCCTAACAATGAAAAATGATATAGCTGTTAGTGATGTAAAAACGGACGTTTTAAAAATGTAATCGTGGATTAGGCAAATCGTGACACCCTTAGACGATTGGCAGGTAGCGATGCCCAACTTCAAATTCAACACTGGTGAAAATACTGTCCAACTGTACAGTATTGGAAAATGCTAGTGTCCAACTCCAAGCCCATTCAATGAATTTAGATTTCCCAAGATGTAGGTAGAGATCTCTGATTGTCTGGCTACGTGAGGCACGATCTGACAGATATAGCTGTGTACATCTCGTCCTTACACACTATTACTGTTCAGTTCTATGCGTATTTACCAACTTGTGTAGGCATAATGTCAATGACATTAGAGATGTTACTTCCTCTTGTGAAGGACGGTGAGGCAACAAACACCCAACACTTAGGACTACATTACATATTGCAACCTTTGATTGACTGGTGAGGCAAACATAATTGACACAAGGCATTAACATTCAGACTTTGTAGATTACAGATACATTTGAATTACAGAAATCTGAGAGAATGATGGCGAGAGGTTGACCGTGAATGTGGATGAGAGAGCGAGAGAGGGAGGAAGAGTAGAGACGATGTACAACTGGTAATCACATACTGTGATACACAGGCTGTAGGTAGAAATGTAACTGCGTACATAGCTATTAGCCGAGATTTCTGCGCTGCTGAGCATACCTTTCTAGTTGGATACTTGAAATGACAGGTATGTCATGAGGCCTCAAAGTGGTAAAAGTTTTTTCCTGTTTAACTCTGGGGACCCAATATATTTTAATAACTATATTTATAAAGGTTTGCGTAGGGCAGATTTGTGATAAGATGAATGCTGATGCAATCATACGATCCTCATAGGTATTACAGTTGCTGTTGACATGGTGGTGATGTGATTTATGTGTGGTATTAAAATGCATCTCCGGTATCCACATGTAAATCATGTGCTCATGCACTGGTTCATTTCCATGTGCTCATCACTTTCACTTACTTTTCAAAATGAAATAAGTCACCTTATATAAAGAGGCCACAAACAAGAAAGTATAATTAGGAAACCATAACTCCGGATTCCGATCACTGTGGTTCTATGTGGACTGTATTGGTATAACACCACAATCTGCCTTTTCAGAGAGATCGTATAGATCGAGATACAGCGAGTGCACATTCTATGACTTGCAGTTCTATACCTTAACTTATACTCCATTGCACGACGTCGTTCGTCAAAAAGAACAGATCAACAAGCTAAGAACGCGTCGCGACACATTGTCAGCTTGTAGATCTGTTCTTTTTGCTCATGCACGCATTATTTGTAAAGTTTGCAACGACAATGTTCGAACGTCACTCAACGTTAGCGTTTAGTATTCAGCGTTCAACCAAACAGCGAGGTGTCCCCACATAAAGAGTGCAACAGCTGTAGGCTGTAGCACACAGCCTAAACGGCATTTGAAAAAACAAGCGCTGGAAACTGCTGCGTTTGTATGGTAAAACGTTGAAAATGAGGGTTGCATGACACTGCTGAACAGTTGATCAGCAGTTGATCAACAAGTTACACACTCGCAAATATTTTTGAAACACCGCCGTCCACAGCTGTAGCCTACACCGAATGTCACATGACATGATAGCACAGCAACATAAAAATGTAGCCTTGGTTCAACACTATATGTATTTTATCGAGTCTGACTTTTACTTTCGTATAGATATGCAAATCAAATTTGATAAAATATATCTATGATAGTCTTGATCTAAGGCAAACGTATAGATTACATATCTACATATCTATGTCTCTATGTCCGTCCGTCCGTCCGTCCGTCCGTCCGTCTGTAGTATGTATCTATCTCTACAGCAGTGGTTCCCAAACTGGGGGTCACCAAAATATTTTGGGGGGGTCCCCAGATGATTAGCTTAATGAGCAACATTGTATTCTCACGCAACAGTAAACAAACCAACATACAGTATAAGTGAATACAATCTGCACATTTCTAAAGTTACAATTTAATGACATTTAAGACCTTTTAATTCCAAATTGGCCAAATTGTCAAATATTATGTAAGAAAGAGGCAAACATTGTGAAAAATAGCTTGTCAGGTTGAGGGGTCCCCAGTTCAAATATGATTATTTTGGGGGGTCGTGGCCTCAGATCTTATAAATAATCGTAATAAAATAATAATAATCTTAAAAATCTACATTAATGAATCGTTGTAAGATCGTGGATCGTGATTCTGGCTGAAGTAAATCGTGTCATGTGATTCTTGGCATATCGCAGATATGTGACCCTGGGACCACCATCCTTATTAAGAAGCAACATGGGGACCACTGTTGTGTCGGGTAGGGATATGGACCGACTAATGCACCGAACCCACCAAAAAAAGCGGTGCACATGCGCTTTATTGGGCGCGCAGGTTTGCGTGCGACTGTTCTTGCCAAACCTAGCCAAAAGTCTATATACAATGTATTTCTATGAAAATACGCGTGCGGACAAGCTTTTTTTCCTGCCCAGGGTGGAAAAAGAATCGTCACGTGCGTGAGCAAAGTGCCTGTGCGTGGCCAGTGAGAACAGCTGCATTCATAAACATGGTGGGGAAGAAAAACAGCGTCCGTGCACTTATGCTTGCGCGTCCTGTGGGTTTTGTGCATAAGATATGTCTTTACTAACTCCATGGTCCTCATATCACACAAGTTCTTCTAAGTTTCTCCAAAATTAAATTTTATTTTTTTTAAATGATGTTTACATTCCTACATAACTGAATGCATGGTTAGGGATCACATGCAATATGTTCATGGACGACCAGTTGAAAACCCCTGCCCTAAAGACTTTTCTTTCTCTCAAATTTAGGCCCCATCATCACCCAGCACTAGTAATGATAGTGTGGCAAATGAATATTGAAACTATCTCAAATATTGAGAATCAATATGTTGCCTATTGAAAAACGTATATTATGTATCACAACAGTCAACCCGATTGATGCAACGGCCAATAAAAGTGTGTATATTTTGTATACACCCACCAGCCTGCTCAACATTACTCGTTACAGCACGACATTTATTCTCAGTTCATCCTCTATTCTTATCTCCTCTTATCTTAACATTTCTTCAGAGGCACACTGTTTATTCTACACTGTTTGCACAGAAATTCACCCTTTATTCTACCATTGCCTACATTGTGTTGTGAACATACATTTGTGGCAATAATATTTAGGTTACTATATATACTGTACATTCATTGAAAGTATTTTATAAGTTAGAGATTCCAATTACCGTATATTAAACAAATGGGATATCAAAGTGAACTAAAACTATACAGTACATGAGGCATTTTGGTGGGTATTCTTTAAAGTAAAAAAGTTAATATCGAGCCCTGTTGATTACAATGTGTGCTGGGTGCATCTATGGGTGGATTGTATTTAAATTCCAATACTGATGATGATCAACTGGTCTGGGATACCTCTGAATCCCAGAGGCAAGCACAGAAAATACTGTCTCTACCCTTCCGTTTTAACCCATTAAGACCTGGAACTGTGTCATTTTTAGATTTGAGCTAAAAGCATTATTTTACACTTTGGGCTATTCAAAAATAGCAGATATACAAGCTCATAGCGCGGCACCGAGTGCCGCGCTATGAGCTTGTAGATCTGCTATTTTTGAAAAATCGTGAAAATGTGCGCAAATCTTTGAATATTTATATTTTTAAAGCGAACATTTTTAACTCAAATCTTTGCTTCTGGGGGTCTCTGGAACAACATATTTTGGTGGGGGTCCGCGGCCAAATACATATAATTTTGGGGGTCCTTGACATGAAAAAGATTGAGCACCACTGATATAGAAACATACGTTTTTCAGAATACTGTTGGGATTTAGGAGACATGTAAAATCGGTTTCAGGTCTTAATGGGTTAAAGATCAAAATGTGTGTCATCGTCAAGGCTGGAGAAACTTTGAAATTTGAAATGCACTGATACAGACCAGAATTGCAGTTTTGAGGGTGCCAATTTAATAAAGCAAAATGAAATCCAGCAGATGAATAATGCAGTAACGATCCATTGACCATAGAGGGTGTACACTTTTAGCACCCTACATACTGTATACAAGAATGATTTCTTAATAGGACCACGTTTCTATTTCATGCAGTGTACATTTTAATAGCTTTATAATTAGAATTCCCTACAGGGGAAGTTCCCTTGCTGAACTTTGAACACAACCACCAAGGGGTGAAACGTCATGTTGTTCTTGTTTGTTAATGCAGAGCGGATGATCACACATAACATCGTTGATCTACAAGACGTTTCTGTGTTTACCTGGTTGTGGAACAGCTAGAAGCTGAAAATAGCCATGCATTGAATGCAATAACCCTGAAAAGGAGGCCACACTGAAGGGGAGGAGGTATATGCAGTAAAGGAAGTGTATCTGTATGCACCAAGAGGGCCATTCACTTTGCTCTTAATGGGTGTGTGAATGTGCGTCTGTGTTTGTATATAGCCCATAGGCCTGGATATAGATGACCGGACCAAGACATTCATCCTCTAGGTGCCCGGGAATCACTTTGCGTGAGCGAGAACCTGATCTGTGGTGTTGCCGTAAAAATTCAATTACACCAAAGGGGAGAACTAGTAGGAAAAGTATAGGCTTGCGGGGCCCTTTGTGCTGCAACTGGTTCACTGAATTCACTATGGCTTGCTGCTACCGAACCAGTTTTTCACTTCAGATGTATTGGCTGTCAAGCACCGCCTAGGCCTTCTTTGGTGTTATTAGCGATCTGTTGTGTGACAACGGGCAACCTAAGTGACCTGTATTTCTGATTAATTAGACCCCCCAGGATTCCACAGATTATTTGTAGGCACGCTGCAGAATATTACTTGACATGCAGAATAACGCAGAATTGTTGTTTCTTTAGGCGACTGCACATATTACGGTTACTGTGCAAACGGTGTGCAAACTCACGGTACGAGACCACTGCATAAGACCAGTGAAAAATATGTTTACAAAATGCTTAATAGAAGTTACCACAAGCAGTACTGATCATCCTCCTGAGGGAGAACTTGGGTGCAAACATGCTGCGCTATTTGAAGAGGGTAAACAGCAGAAAGAAATGGAGAACAGACATACACAAACTGAGTGAGTAGTTATTATGCATAGTATTATGCAATTGTGAATTGTGATATTAACCGCAACATGATGCTGTGATATTATTGCACAAAAACACAGGCACACTTTTAAAAGGGAGCCGTTGTTTAAAAGAGGGGGCATTGCTATTAAATCAATCATTTTGATGTTATACCTTTGGCAGTGCTGCTCACTCCATCTTAGGTTTCTGACTAAAAACACAGCTATGCACCTACGTATAATTAACATCAAATAATTCACTCAAAGACGGTTCATAGAATTTGTCATTGACGTCTGGCTGGCATGTGTTTGATGTGGTTCAGCTCAGAAACGTTGCCTTGCTTCAACAGATAGCCAAGTGGTTACTCAATAAGTTACTCAATTCCAGGACTAACTCTTTTGCATGTCTTGTGAGGTACAGAGAGCATGGTTAGAATGCATCACCACTGTGTCAAAGTATTGCAAATACCTGTTTGTTGCAAACAGCAAAATGTACAACTTAATATCCTAATATCATGGTACTGACACCCTGACAAAGTTGTTTTTCACTTGTTGTGGTCATTTCTTGACAACCCAACCGCTTTGGTAGTACTCCAAGACTGTAATTTTGTTGAAAGAAAATAATTATGATTTCCAATGGCATTATGAATAAACAAAATTCCCTTTTCAGTGACTCCCTTTTCTGGTTGTGTTAATGGTTTGGTTCATGGTTTGGTTTAACATGCATGGCTTAACGTGCATTAGTTCAGTGAATGTATCATTGCGTCATCCACAAGCATTGTTATTCATGCACCTTGAAGATAATAGTCTTAAAACGTGACTCCTGTTCCATCGTTCAACTGGCGTGTGAACATCATGAAGTGCCTCTTTTCATCCACAGTGCTAATCCAACTACTTTACATTTTACGGCTGTGTGCAATCTCACACATGACTAGGGTTGCCAACCGTCCCGTATTAGCCGGGACGCCCCGTATTTTGACCAAAAGAGGCGCGTCCCGTACGGGACATCGCTTGTCCCGGTAAAGGGAAGATGCTTAAAAATAATAAAAATCTGTGCGTCTGCCTGCCTATGTGTTTGTGTGCTGTATGCAAAGGGCGCTAGGTCGCCAGTGCACACGCGACACATGCACGCGTGCAGTGCGCGTGCATGTGTCTTTCCCATTTCTGAATGTTGGCAACCCTACACATGACCCCGGATGCACTCAGTCGCAGAGGCTGTAACTACATCCTTTGGATGGCATGCACTTCAACACGTTTAAGCCTTTGGGACTTAATTATGCTGTAATCATCCTCAAGTACCTTCTCCTATGAAACACAACTCAACACCCGTGGAAAGCTGGGTCATCAACGAGCGGATCTAAAGCTTGTTGCTTCTTTCCAGTTTCCACAGTTTGGAGTCAGAGCAGAAAAGCATGAGCATCAAAGGGGGCTCTGCCCTCAATGCCCTCATACCTGACTAACTACCTCACCAAAGTGAGACCCACAGCCACAATACTAGAAGGAGCGACAACAACGATCTGGTACCACCCTCCTATTACAAACATAAATTCTCTTTTTACTGCACTGCCACCAAAGTGTGGAATGCCCTGACACCATCCCTTAACAAATGTGGATCACCGGCTTCCTTTACAACAGGCCTGAAAAGGTTACGGAAAAAGGAAAATTCAATTAATAAGCTGAGCTTGACAAATGTACATTTTGAGCTGTTTGTTATAAGTCTTATTTATAGAAACCCTAGTCTCAAACCACGCGACCCTTTAATAAACCTCACATTCATACCTACGCTCAAGTATGCGCACATATACATGCGCATAAGTATGTGCATTTTCAACATGGAGGACAATTATTTTAGGGTTCAGCGTAGCACACCTAGACTTCATCTTTCAACACCATGGATGGTTGTTAGATGAGTGGGCACTGGGCACGCCATCCATCTGAAAGATTTTACAGTTAACACATCAGCCAGTGCTAGCAACATTAGTACCGAGCAAGCACCTCCAGTAGCCGTGACACCTTGATCTAGTTCTAGAGTGCCACAGAGTGTTAACTGCATTTGTGGTGTAAGGACTAAGTAGGTCCAACAATGGCTTCCAGTCAGGTAGGAGAACAACTTGAGTGCCTTCTGAGTGATGCCAAGGTGAGAAAAGGTGTCCAGGACAAGCTGATGGTTGTTGGCTCTATCAAATGCTGCAGATAGGTCAAGAAGGATGAGAACTGCAGAGTGGGCGGCAGCCTGGGCTCCCCCTGTGTTACTGATCAATGTATTGCTTTTGATGTAAGACATGATGTAGAGACACCTTTTGTTCCTCACAGACTGTTCTGCTGTCATTTGACTGCAGTCATTCGTATAGGGGCAACCCTGCCTTTTCACTTGTACTTGCGCTTCTCAAGCCCACCTCACGTGGTGTACAGAACTGAAGTGTGGGCTCATATTTTTACTTCCACAATAAAAACAGCAGCTCCATGTTGCTTTCCTAAAAAAAATGGATGTACAAGCTAATAATGCGTAGCATTGCGACATCAGTAGATTACAATATCTGTGAGCTACATAACAAGCTGATAACAGCTAACAAGAAGACAGGGAGGGTTACACCACGGCATGCAGCAGCAAGGGCCGCAGCAGCAAGCAGAAAGGATGCACTGGAGCATCTTATGCTATTAAAATGCCTTTTTATTAACACGGTGCCAAGTAAAGTAAGAAAGCAACACCGGGTGCCGATCCGATGGCCTAGTGGTTAAGGTGCATAGTACATATAGGCTCTAATGAACCCCTGACAAGAGTCGCGGGTTCGATTCCCGAGCCCAACAGCCTTTGCAGCGGGTCTCTCCCAATCTCTCTCACTCTTTCCTGTCACTTGTACTATCCAAATAAAGGCAGAAAAGCCCCAAATAAATCTTTAAAAAAAAGAAAGCAACAAGTCGTGCAACGCGTAGTTGCCTAGTTAGTGCCTAGTTAGTGCTGCCGTTTTTATTGTGGAAGTCAAAATATAAGTGGGGCGGCAGTGGCTCAGGAGGTAGAGCGACTGCTTTGAAATGGAAGGTTCCCGGGTCGATCCTGGGTTCCCCCTGTTTTACTGTTGTAAGTGTCCTTAAGCAAGACACTGAACCCCTAACTGCTCTTGATGAGTCGCCTTCACCATCGGTGAGTGAATGTGTGTGAAAGGGTGAATGTAATGCACGTTGTAAGCGCTTTGGATAAAAGTGCTATATAAATGCACCATCTACCCTTTATAAGCCCTCACATCAGCTCTGAACACCGCAAGGAGGGGGCGAGTGGATCTTGGGAAGCGTACAACAAGTACAACGTTGTTGTAGAGAAGAAGTACAACAACGCACCAAAGGGGTGCAAGCACAAGTCCAGTCAATGGAGGACTCTGTACAAAAGAAAGTTTAATTTGTATTCTTCATCATCACATTATCTCTCTAACACAGATCTGATCTAATCACAGTTATAGTGTGGAGGGTTTTCTCTCTGACAAAAACCTTCTGGCTTGATCTCTCAGACAATGAAAACAAACACTCAGAGACCAGCAAACAGATACAGAGTTAACTGTTAGCTAGCTGCTACTGTTTCCGCACTTGTCATCCTCCTTACTGACTCCTGCCCCTGAAACAATGGGATTTTTCTCTTGGCTCACGGCCTAGGTCATAAGTACTGCACTCCATCCTCGTTTTCATCAGTGGCTTCTTCTCTCATCTTCCCACATGCCTCCTTCACCTGCTACCCTTCTCTCTCTCTCTCTCTCTCTCTCTCTCTCTCTCTCTCTCTCTCTCTCCATTCCTCCTTCCGCTTCCCTCCTTTCTGCCCATGTGTCCGGTCCCCACCGATTCTCACAGTCTACTGCATGAGCCCTTTTCCTCCCTCTTTTCTTTTTTCCAAGAAAGAAGAGAATGTAGGTCATCCCTCTGACGGCAAGGAAGCCACAGCTGAGCTGAGGTAGAGCGAGCACCCCTGCTCTTGCAGTCCTCTCCTCGCACAGGCTCTCAACTTCCCTGTCCTCTGCACACTTAGGGCGGCGGAAGAGAGAGAGCATAGAGAGCGAGTGTGAGAGTGTGAGAGTGTGAGTGTGAGTGTGAGTGTGAGTGTGAGTGTGAGTGTGAGTGTGAGTGTGAGTGTGTGTGTGTGTGTGTGTGTGTGTGTGTGTGTGTGGGTGCACGTGCGTGTGTGAAAGAGAGAAAGCGTGCCTCATACTGAGTCAGAGCGGGAGAGTGAAGGGGACAAAACTACAGCACGAGGCAGTGTTGTATTGCTTGAGCTAGTATGCATGGTGGTGGGGTGGGGGCAAAAGTGGACCCGCTCAACTTTGCAGAAAAGTGGGGCTCCCGCATGTCCTGTTGCATAACATTGAAAACAACTCCATATGCTCCATCAAAACAAACACCACACACTGGTTTTACTTCATGCTATCTAACCTACCTACCCCACCCCCACAGTATTCAGTATTATTGATCTGCACACAACAACAAGGGACTGAAGCCCTACTATTGGTGGTTGGTGAAGAATCAGACACAAAATCAGCATTTTACCATGGACAGGAAAATGGCTAAAACTATTAGGCTTAAAATCCATCATTTCACTTCAAGCCAGTGAGGTAAACAAAGTTAGGATGTGGGGTGACAATTAGAAGCAGCTGGTAAAAAAAACTCATGGGCTGGTTGCAGGTGGAGGGGGGGTGAAAACAAACAGCGTGCATACCTAACGCAAGCTCCGGTGGAAGAATGTTCTACGTGACAGAGGCAGGAAAGGCTGCAGCAGTGCTGAGTGCTAAAATGGCTGTTCATTCCACACACACACACACACACACACACACACACACACAGAGGAGCTTAGCTGGGAGGAGGAGGAGGGGGGCTTCCCCCTTTCCCCCTGGGCTCTAAAGTGCAACCATTTTGGCTGCATGCACAATTCTTTTTTTACTGGGAAACTTGGGGATTGCAATATTGGACAGGATTGCAATACTATCAGCTGTAATGATATTTGTGTGACATGTAGCTCAAAGTTACATCACTAGTATTTATCAGCATCCATGCTCAATGGTATGGTTTATTGTTGCACAATAGAAGACTTTATAGTAACTGCTCTTGTGTTGGCTTACTACAGCTGTCACTTGTGATTTCCTTCCTTGACTTCACAGTTGAAGATAAAAGCTTCTGTAAATATTTATGACAATACAATCCAAAACAATTTGGATACTGGATATGCATCGTTTCCATTACTTTTCCAGGTGTTGGACATTTTTATTTTAAAATCCATGCATGTATCTTTAAGGGTTTTCCAGCGTATGTGGGAATTGTCATGGTGTGACGGGTTTCTCAACACAGAAATGGACCACCTAGCCCGGACTGTAGCGTGGCGGTCCGGGCACCTAGGCTGAAAAGTAGCCTGACAGCGTATTGCGGGTTTGAGTCCCGATTCCAACGATCTTTGCTGTATGTCTCTCTCTGTCCTTGTTTCCTGTCTATCTCCACTTTCACTGTAAAATAAAGGCAGAAAAGCCCCCCCAAAAAAAGAAACGGACCACCTATTCTGGTAGTCTTCCTTTTTCTCCAGTTCTGATCAAATGTCAAGTATAATAGTCTACCTCTACAATCAAATCAAACAGCCATTGTAAATCAGTACTTCACTTGATCTGATGGCAGTAGTCACAATGGCACTGTGTCGTCATTAAATACCTACAGTGTTTTTGGTCCTTGTGGGATTCACAATGCTCCTTGACTGTTGACCGGAGTGCCAAAATGGTGAATGGACACACTTTTAAATGAACTAAAAATAATGTCATATTGTCCAAGCTTTTTGATACACAACACACTCATACTGATTTGCATGATAGAAGATTGAATTTACAGTCAATTGCTCACCACCTACAAACGTGAAGCAATGTATGAATAGTCCAATAAAAAGTAGAGGGGGCGCTACTGGCACTAACAGATAAATAAACAATACTTCAGAATCCAAAGTAACGAATGTCACAAATATAGAAATTAAAGAAAATATTGTAATAATGCAATGACACACTAATGACACATTCTAGGAACAATGAATTGTTAGGAGTAACTGTTGTTTCATAGTAGTATTACTTGCCCCAGTCACAGCTTTAAGTTTACTGAAGCACAGAGTTTGAGATGCTTTGGTGAAATGTATGGGGCTGACAACACAAATTACCTGTCCCTTTCAGAAAATAAGGTGCTCCTTGGTAGATGTCAGTCTCCCTGACTCTAAATATGCCTTCAAAGGGACTTCCTTTTAAGTAGGTCTAAAATCCCTGACACATAGCCTACCTATCAGAGTAAACCATTTGACCCATCAATCTGGGTGCCTATTTTCCTAATAGAACTTAACTATGCGCATTTATTTATTTAGCTGAAGACATAGAGATCTATAGAGAGATCACAAACATGATCAAATAATGATGTTCAGTATTGTTATTAACCATGCATTATCGGTATTGTAATTATTGTAGCGGGATAAGCAATGCACTGTGGATGTCAACCTTGATTGATAGCAATCTAGATAGAAGAGCAAAACAAATAGTTGTTTCAGCATAACCCACTGTATTTCAGCCATTTCTGCTCAAATATGAGCCGATTTGGCTGCTTGTTAAGGGATTATTAAGAGAGACATTGTTTTTTCTGGAAACAAATTAACAATCCCCTGATCTGTTGGAATAATAAGATAGTAAGGCAAGTCGAATATTCAGAACAATTTCTGAACATGTATTGTACACATTTTCTTAATACATTCATATTATGTCAACATTTCTGAACACAGGAGATGCTGGATTTTTATTTTAGTGAGGGGGGGTGTAAATGCCTAAATTCTTGTGATATGCACCAAGATTTCATAACTGATGTAATGCTTCTGAGCAGGAAGTAAACATGGCGTGGTGGAAGAGAGTCCCAAACTTTGACCTGAATAAGGCTTGCAGTCAAGTCTGTAGTGTGTGTGGGCCCTTATCTCAGCTGCATCTAAACCTAAAGAGGCCCAGCTCCAATGTCACCGCACATAAACACACAACTCCGAAACCACTGAAACCGCCCGGTATCATCATACAGCACGGTATAACTATTTAACATTAAGTTGTCAAATTAATATCGCCAGTGACATAACTTGTGCAATAATACGTTGGCATGCTGGTATGTTGTTGTTGCTGTGAATGGCTTGCTGTCATAGAATGACAATCACAGAATGTGTTTCTGCCGATGATCAAATGACAGTTTTACACTGCAGGCATCTCTAGGCAACGCAACGCAACCCCCCCCCCCACACACACACACACACACACACACACACACACACAAACAAACAATCAATCAAAATCAATCACAAGATGGATTTAAACCCTAAAGTGGCCCGTCACCACATCTGGTCTGCTGCATACTAACAGCTGAACAGAGAACAACACGGTAACGTTTCCCAAACCCGTTGGCGTTGTGCTTACAATACAAAGAAAACAACATTAAACAAAGCACGTGGTGTGTGATGATAATAAAGCTTTATGTCCTTCTCAAGTTGAATTGCAGTTCATTCAGCCTTGGTCTGGATGACAACCTGCTGGTAACGTTAGCTCAGTTGGCGTAGTTTTTACATTATTTGACAGCTTTAGTTACTAGTTACTTTGCAGATTTAGATTATTAGGCTTAGATTATTTACATTAACCACTTCAGCCATTTGAAAATAGCCGATCTACAAGCTCAAAATGCCCACTGTGAGATTGTAGATCTGCTATTTTCAAAAAGATTTGTATACATTTTGAGAACTTGTGAAATGGGATATTCTGGCACAGTGAGTACTTTTACTTTTCGCACTTTAAGTATATTTTGATGCCAATACCTTTGTGCATTTCCTCAATTAGATTTTGATTACCGGACTTTTCACTTGTAACAGAGTATTTCTACACTGCAGTATTGATACTTTTACTTAAATAAAACATGTGAGTACTGTTTCCACCAATGCATAGAGACTTACCTGCTTTCCTCAGCCGCTCAACTTGTAAATATCTCCTCTCTCCCACAAGATCTCGATGTATGTTGTTGTTGTCGATTATAGTTCCCACGTACGGTGCCCTGATCAGGCGTAAACAAGGCAGGTAGCTCCCGTGGCTAAACTTCACTAACCAAAATAAAATGCTCGCTTTTATTTTATCCACTATAAGACAACATTGATATTTTTAGCACGGCGTTGTTGTTGTTGTTGTTGTAGTGGTCGTGTTCTTAGGCCAACTTCAGAGTATTGTGCCAAAACAAACGTGCGTGCAGGCTAGGCTAGCGAGCTAACGTCAGCTTATGTTGACAAACAAGCCTGCGTGAGTTGAAAAAAAAAAAGAAATCACGCTCGACCTGATGCTAGCTAAGCGCTGCTTGGTTAGCTAACGAGGTTAGCCAGCCCAGCTAGCGAGCTTCGCTAATTCAAAAAGCCCTTATCTTCCAAAAAATGCCCTTCCAGCGTCTCCGACAACGTTCCGGTCGGCAGTGGCAGAAAAAAACAAAGTAAATCCGAGTATCGCTTCGAGGTGGCGTCTCTTTGTCACTGACGGCGTAGCAGCATTTCAGTCTTCTATTAATTGTCGCTTTGAGTCTCTCCTCTCCGCCATTTCCAACCTCTTCTCTCACTACACAAACAAACAGGGTTGACTGTGCAGTGCACGCCCCCGTCCCGTGCCCATGCCCGAGTTAGTGCGCGGGTACTATAGCTACGTTGCGCGTTCACGGCGACAATAATAGGAGTAGGTATATTAGCCACAAATCCATACTATTCCGTACATAGACACATTTTGTCTTTAACCTGAAAGGGACCGGAGTGAATGCTTTGCCAAAAAGCAAAGGGAGCAGTTTGAACAAACGGCCCATGTTTGTGGTCAGTTGGTTCCCTGGTGATGCTGTGACTGACTGATGTATGTCCTGTAACTAGTTAAGACAGTGGTTCTCAAACTTTTTAATTTCAAGGACCCCCAGTTTGATATACATTAAGGCCACAGACCCCCCATTTGATTAACATTTCTATCACTGGGACCCCCAATCTATACTATAAAATCCTAACTCTGAGAGTGTACAAATGGAACGGGTCCATTTGGTTCCATTTGTACACTCTCTGAGTCACAGTCCCTTAACTCCTCAAGGATCCCTGAGGGCCCCCGCCTCCCCGGACCCCAGTTTGATAACCACTGCTGTAAGAACAGCATTGAGGACTGTGTGATGAATTGGACCCATTAACTGCATTTAACACTATTGTTTCCAGCAAAGGCAAAGCAGGTTGATCGCCAAAAGTCTTGACCTGGTGGTGTCAGTAGTCACTGTGTGCATTTGGTTGGATCAAGGACTCCTATCCAGCCACCCACAGTCAGTCCTAGTCCCCACCTCTCCCCAAGCCTGACCCTCAACATTGGTGCACCACAAGGCTGAGTGCTGAGCCCCCTCTCCTATTCCCTTTATATATTGTATTGTGATGATTGCACCCACTCACTCCCCAAACACAATGATTCAACTTGAAGATGAGTAGATGACACAAGTGGTGGGAATTATCAAAAAAGGGCATGAGACAGCTTACAAATTGGCACGATGGTGTTCAGAAAATCTATCATTGAAACCCCCCCCCCCCCCCCCCACACACACACCTCCTCTAAACATCAAAGGAGAAGAGGTGGAGAGGGTTTCCCAGCATCATGTGGTCACAGAGGGCCTCACATGGACAATCTACTCCACTGCTTTGGTCAAAAAGCCTCAACAGTGGCTCCACTTTTTAAGGACACTACTGACAGAATTAGAATCAGGAAGCTACGTCCTGTTACCACTGCTCTATAGAGAGTGTATTCACATACTTAGTGTCCGGGTAGCTCAGTCGGTAGAGCACTCGCCTCTTGACCACAAGGCCATGGGCTCCATCCCGGCAACGCCAACTCAGCAAATGAGTAGCACGGCTTGGGTGTGTCAAGTTGTACTGGGAGCTGCCTGATGGTAGGTGTTGCGCTCCACCTCAGCAATCCATCTCCCATGGATCTAGCATACTGTGAAATGGGGATAGACTCAAACGCTCTGGCTGATACTGACAATAAGCCTCTCCGACCTACTTACTTACTTACTTATTACAGCCACTGCTTTGGTCAAAAAGCCTCAACAGTGGCTCCACTTTTTAAGGACACTACTGACAGAATTAGAATCAGGAAGCTACGTCCTGTTACCACTGCTCTATAGAAAGTGTATTAAGATACTGTATTACAGCATGGTATGTCCTGTTATCACTGCTCTATAGAGAGTGTACTGACATACTGTATTACAGTATGGTATGTTAAATATTCAGCAGCAGACCTCTCAGCTCTCCTGCTAATCTCCCTGCCCTCACTGGAAGAGACCTTCAGATCACGCTGTCTCCACAGAACCAGAAGTATTCTGAAGGATGCAAATCACCCGTCATCATGACGGAATGTGCAATAACCTTGTAAATATCTGCATATTATCTACAATAATGTTTTTTCTAAGGAGCAATAGCATTTGGTATAATTTTGGTATAATAACGTGCAATGTGTGTTCCTGTACCCTTTCCTGCCACCTTCTGCCTTGATTGATGCTTAGGCTTGTTTTTCTTGAGTAGCCTACAATGTTAAGAATGTAATTTAGAGGGTGCACGGTGGCGCAGTCGGTAGCGCTGTCGCCTCACAGCTAGAAGGTCCTGGGTTCGATTCCCGCCAGGGACGCTGTGGGCGCTGGGGGCGTGTTCTCTCCTCCACGTCATCGGCGCCCATACCCTAGGTGGGGTTGGTGAAAGGGCCTACTCTGTGTGGAGTTTGCATGTTCTCCCCGTGTCTCCTAGGGTAGTTAATACCCTCACAAAAACATGTAGTAATCCTGGTCACTATACTGCCTCCCCCTGGTCAGCCGGGGCGCCTGATGGAGGAGAAGGGAACTGGTTGGAATAACGTGTTCCTTCCACGCGCTATGTCCAACCAGGGAAACTCCCCCCTGTCGGGTGATAAGAAGCGGCCTGCTTGCTCCTCATGCATTGAAGGAGGCATGAGCTTCAGCTTGGGCTCTCCCTAGGCTGGCAGAGGGTAGGTAGTGCCCAGGATTACATAGGCAATTGGCACTGGGTGAAAAAATGTGGGTTACAAAATCGTGGGATAAAAATTATAAGAAAAAAAAATGTAATTTAGATAGTTATTTAAACTAATTCTAGGTTTATTGTTTACCTGGTATCCTATAGTTTCAATGTACAGATTATTATTTGATATTTTATTATATATTTTAGTATATTGTTTTTAGACTGATGCTAGGTTCTTGGTTTACCTGTAATCCTAGTTTCCTGACGCACTACACTGTCTCTTTGCATTCTATGTATGTGATTACCTTGCTTATTGTAAGTTAAGTTAAGTTAAGTAAGTAAGTTGCTAATTACCTAAATTGTAATGTTTTAAGGTGTAATAGCATTTGGTACAATGTACAATAGTGGCTTTTGATATGCCAAATCCTTTTAAAATGTTAGTTTTTTATTGTTTATCTTTGTGGGCAGGTGAGTGTGTGTTTGGAATGTTGGAGGAGACGTTTTAGGAGCTGCACAGCACATTTTGTTGTACGATAATGTACAATGACGATAAAGGCAATGCCTTTCAACCTGAAGCCAGGCAGTTCTTGTATCATATTGCAATGATGTGTTGTGTATGATCTTCATTGCATTTTGAAGTGCAGGCACAACTATGTCTTGTTAACCAGAGAAGAGGCGTTGCTGGTCCTATGAATGTGTACACAGTATGTACATAATCAGTGGTGTTGATTCAAACAAACTTGTTCTTTTTCAAATAGCTCCAGACCAGCAAATTCCTAATTGTCAACGCCTATTTGGTTTACTGCTTCAAATACTTTGTGTTGGTAAATATGTCATGTTGTGTATTCACATCCAATCTGAGTTAAGCACACTAACCAGTGTTGAACAATAAATGAAACACAAATTGCTTTTTTCAACCATTCTTCTTCACACCACTGTCCGATTCAAGTTATCACAGTGTTCAAAGTTTTGTTCTTTTTACCAACATTTAACTATTTTGCCTTGTATGTCATACTTATAGGGCCTTCACCCACCTCAACACCCTTGGCAGTACAATCAGAATCATCTTTTTTGAGTTCTCCAGTGTCTTCAATACTATCCAGCCTCTACTGCTTGCAGAGAAGCTTGCGTTGATGGGGGTGGACCGCGGCTTGGTGGCATGGATCTCAGACTACCTCTGAGGCAGATCGCAGTATGTGAGACTGCAGGGTTGTCGGTCAGAGGTGCTGGTGAGCAACACGGGTGCCCCCCAGGGCACAGTGCTGTCACCCTTCCTGTCCCCCCTCAACACATCTGATTTCCCGTTCAACTTCAAGATCTGTCACCTACAGAAGTTCTCAGATGACAGCGGGGGTCAGCCATATCTCAGGCGACAACACTGCTGAACATGACGGTGTGGTGAGGGACTTCGTGCAGTGGAGCGAGGCGAACCGCCTCCGGCTCCATGCTAGCAAGACCAAGGAGATGGTGGTGGATTTCTGCACGACCAAGAGAGTACCCCCGGTGCCCAGCACCATATGGGGAGGTGGTGGAGACTGGAGTTTGTGGACAGCTACAAATTTCTAGGAGTGCACCTGAACTGCTCGTTGGACTGGTCTGACAACGCTGAGGCACTTCACAGCAAGGGGAGGAGCAGGCATGTTAGGACCCCAATGGAAACAAGACCGCAAGGACTTTTTTGGTGTTATTCTTTTAGACAAAGTGTTTGACTGTACTCGTACTGTTTTACATTTCTGAAGAAGATCTACAATGAGACCAACAATGGTCGCTTGGCCAGGTCAACCATAACTTAACCTGGAATAAATAGATGTTTCAAAGACTCTGACCTCTAATGACATTCCTAGGGTGGGGTTCTTTGTGCTGTTTTTCGCTGTAAGCACTTTCACTTCTCACACTTTTGTGTGAGAATGGACACTTTTTTGAATGGACACTTTTTTGATTGGCATTGCGCTGATAATTATTATCATTTGTTTTATGATGAGAAACGGTGAGACAATTATGAAGCACTGACTGTAATGTACACACATCTATCTATCTATCTATCCAGTGTTGCAATGCTGAATTGAAACGTGGTTGCACTGATGTGGCACGCACGTTGCTTAACACCTGCACTACAGGTCACACAATGGACAATTTATATGCATCTAGGCTCATATCTATCTATCTATCTATCTATCTATCCATCTATCTGTCTATCATCTCAAGTGTACTGTACACGTTGCCATCCATGTTGATGCACAACACAATTGCGAGGTCTTTAAGGTATACAGGCTGTATGTACAGTTGGGTTGTTGATTGTATTCACTCTGCAATGAAACGATTGGAACTATGACTGCAGGATCAAGACCACCTGGTTTTATCTAACAAGGCTCTTTAATAGAGCAATACTCACTCTACACAGTAAAATACTCAGTGTTAATTTAACTCTGTACAAATGTGCCAATATAAAGGGAAAGATATTTGGTGAACAATAGAGGAGCACTTATCTATGTTGAAAAGGGCCACTTGATGTGGGGCTCTTGTGAGAAAAAGATAAAGGCTGAGTGAAATGGATTTATATAATTGTTTGTAGGGGGTTAAACATCTAGACAATTTTAGCTTCAACTACTATAATAGGCCTACTGACAATGTCTATACAGTAGAATGTACAAAATGTGACCAGAATATACACAGTGCATACATTTTTATATACATATACTACAAATATCCAAGGCAGTAGCAACAATAGGTATAGTTCTTTTACGTATAAAATATACAGTGTATATCTGAATCAGAATATACTGTATACAGTGTATAATAGTTCTTAGGATGTGGAAATAACACGTTTCTCTATGAATATCAATGATTATAATTAAACAGCAGACATGGGGATAATTAACGCCTAACATTATAATGTCTGCCTACACAGTAAATATGGTGACTGATACATCAAGTCCCCTATTATTGTGGAGGAAAACATTGTGCCGAATAACTGCACACAAGCATGGAGCAATTATCCAATTATCTCATTTAAAGCTGCATTGTATGATACACAGCCCTACTCATTATGATAACAAGCCATTGTTTCAAAACAAGCCAGCTCTTCTCCCCTGCAGCACCTTACCTGCTCATCTGTTGTCTGTCAAATAACATCACACACACCCATCAGATGATAGCAATTCTGAGGATTTGATAAAATGAAGATTTTTTTTCTTTTAGTCAGATGTTTGTTCACTATTACTGTGTTGGCGTAGTAGAGGGTTAATTTGTTTTAATTTCCTTTTGCCCATTGTAATATGGAACACTGTATTTTAATCAGGTTTTTATAGTTTTAATTCAAATACAGTTTAGGAATGCAACTGGTGCTCACTCAAATAATGGCAACCGTTGTGGATTAGCAGAGCTAGAGATTTGAATATGCCATGAGAGTTGAATGTGCAACTTGCACCACCTGTGTATAAAGTGCCACTGAACTTGCATTGCAATTCTTGTTCGTTTTTTAGGAGAAACTTTGGCTCATTGCCTGTATTTTCATGCTACCTAATCAGCAATGAAAATTTGGTTAGAATGTCTGCCCTGCCATGCCTATTGTAGGAAACAGAGTTTATTCCATCCATGTGGGTGCATATAAAAGGTTGGCAGAAAGTGGGTTAATTACAATTATATGTTTAATGGGAATATTCAAATCTTTCTCACAACTCCAAGATAAGTTCACCCTGCCTTCAACAGATCTCTAGGTACCTACAAATCAGAAATTATATTACGAAAAATAAAGACTGGGATGCTATTAAAAGAGAACCGAACAGGCCCATTTCATGGATCTCTCTGAACACCCCACGTAAACATATATATAAATGTAAATATATATATGAGTATGCAACCATACTCATATACAGTATTTTGGGACTGCCCGAAAATACAGATATATACTGGGAAAAGCGTCTAAGTAGAACTGGACAAAATCTTCAAAATGCATATTCCCATGGACCCACTGTCGACTTTGACCACTTCGACAATGACCAGTGCTAAATAATGCATATTCTGTTGGTGGTTGCAAGAAAGATTATTACTATTCATTGGATGAAGCCTAACCCTCCTACAATTGACCAGTGGTTACAAAAAGTTAAGCAGATATATAAGATGGAACACATGACAGCCCAGTTACAATTAAAGCTTCCAATCTTTAAAAAGAGATGGATATCAGTGGTTGAATATCTGGATGCAGAGTCTACATGTGGGTAGAGCTGTGTGTCGGGTCTCTATACCTTAAAGGTGTTATCTCTGGCCGATGGGGTCAAATGGATCCCACTCTCAAGTTTTATTTTTTATATATATTCTTGCTTGTCTATTTACTTCTTATTTATAAATGTTTTCCATTTTAAAGTCATTTTATTTTTTATGTATAACATTTCTTTCAATTTAATGTAAATTGCATGTCACTGAATATGAAAAAAAAGAAGAATGTCTGCCCTGAGATTGGGGTTCAATCCCTGGCTGAGTCCTACCAAAGACTATATACACAGGTAAATGGTACCCAAAGCCTCCCTGCTGGGCACTCAGCATCAAGGATTGTGGGTGAGTCCCTGCGACACAGCGTAGTTTCTAGGGGGTGTACTTGTACATCATGGCCAGGGGATGTACTTGATACATCAAGCCGCCTCATGCTACAGAAACAGGAGATGGGCTCCTGACCTGATGGGCCACATGGCTACTTACTTACCTTTATGCATCTAAAAAGTCATAGGGCAATAACCACACAGCTGTATATAATTCCTTTATCCTTTATTTTGTGCACAGATCTGTGACAAGAGGCAAGCCAAGGGAACCATATTTAAAAGTCTAGACTGACTGTTGCAGACAGTGGGGTCCACTATAAGGCTCCATTAGATCCAGGATCAAGTAGTTAAATTAACTAATACAGTACAAGTCACTCTGAAATTCTTTTAATAATGAGAATTGCCACTCACTTAAAAGAAGACAGGCCATGCAAATGCGTTCTGGGTTATGCAATGTTCACATTCAAATTAGGGCCCAATCCAACATCATCCCTTCCCTGTGGCGAGACCCTGCCGTCTTCTCCATTAATGTTATTTGATGCTGCAGGCATACAGTATTTATACCAGCATAGAGTAGAGCATAGTTGGGCTGTCTCTGTGTTGGGCAGATGAGCTGCTGTCATTTGAAGAGTTTGAACTTGCGTAGCAGCGGGTGGACCGTCTCTTTGAGATAAGGCTTCAGGGCCAGACAGGTGGGGATGTTCTCAGGTTGTTCAATCCAAAGCTTATGGGCAATACCCTTTTCTGCCAGTGTCTCTGATAAGGTGGAAAGAGATGCCTGGTCCGGTGCCTGAGGAGCAAAACACACTAGGTTAGGTTAGGATGTCTAGTAATTGCCAATATCGTACTCAAACTACTTTGAATTGTAACCATGTCATTTCCATACAACTTACTTTATTTGTTTGATTAAACAATATTGCTTGAATTACTTTACACCATATAGTGTACTCCTGCTTTCATCCATTAATACAATTTTGCAATGGGGTTGACATAGTATTAAATAAAGCAATTAAATCTTCTTATTCGTTATTGCTACAATCTGACAAACCCTGACACATACAAGCTGACACGACACAACCTGAGCCCGGTTGATGTTTGAGGTAATTTCATCTGTGGATGATAATCGATTAAACAGCAGGTGTAATAACGGATGCATCCGTAGGCCTAATGTAATCAGACAGTTGGTAGAACAGAATAGAATGGAATGCCTTTATCCACATTAGGACAGTCAGTGGCTCTAAAAGTGGGGTCAAGGGACCCTCAGGGTTCATATTTTGAGGGGGTTCCAAATGGACCCTAACAGGTCTGTAACTCAGAGTGTGTACAAATGGAACCTGACAGAGTTATGGCCCCCCATAACCCCCCGTAAGGTTCCATTTGTATAAACTCTGAAATTAAAAAGCTTGGGAACCACTGCATTATTTAGGACATAGCCTACTACATGTCACGTAGTGACTGTACACATACGTTTTTTTTATTGCTACTAGTGTTGATGTCTTGTATATTATTGTTTGCCTTTAAATGTATCGATGAATTTAATACACAGGACTACAATGGAAAAAGCCCTTGGGGCTTTTTGTGTTATCCTTTTGGCACCATTGTATAATCTTACAACTGTACTATTTGCAAACTGTTATTCAATCAATCAATCAACAGTCGTAGTCAGATGCTCTTATGGGCTTCGGGCAGTACTACTTGTCCACCGGCAGGTGTCCTATACACCAGGGTCTAGACTCTAGATACATTTCTCATTGGAAGAGTGGAGACCACATCCAACTCCAACCTACTGCAGGTGTGCTAGTTATATGTACACAGAATCAGATTATTTAAAATAACGTTATATTCAGTAAAATATGTTCTGGATTGCAGCTTTAAATGAAAAAAGTGAACTTGCTAGATCATTGTTTACCCCAAGAACCACTTTGTGCATGTTGTCCAGGTCTGCCAGGTACTCCTGTGTGTCATTGTCGCCATAATTCAGGTGAATGGCTGCAGTAGCAGCGTGGCATGCTTGCGTTATGACCGCGCCCAGGGGCCAGCTCAGAGCGTGGACTAGATCTGACCGAACTACGACGTACTGAACCAGTCGTCTAGGAGCTCCAGATCCCGGTGTTGCCATTTCAGTCAGCCGGTGGACGTGGGAACATGCGTGGAAAGGAGGGAACTACAACAATCCATGAATGAGGTTTTTAGATCCCATGGCCCGGACGGGCGGTCACGTAGTGATTTGCCAGTTGAGTTAGTTGTTAGGCAACCGCTTTATTTACACCCTTCACCAGTGGTTTGCCTTTACACACGTTTTAGCGAGTGGTGCGAAAAGTACAAAAAAATGTTACTTAAGTAAAGTAATGTAGAAATATTCAGTTACAAGTAAAAGTCCGAAATTCAAAATGTATGAGTAAAAGTACAAACGTATTGGTATCTAAAATGTATTAAAAGTGGTTATGTATGTTTTTAATAAATTATCTGAACATTACATCTGAATTGCAGTGCAGTAAAAGTACAATATTTGCCTTTAAGATGTAGTGGAGTGAAAGCAATGACTTTACACCGGTGCACCACTGCCTGTGTATAAACTCAAATATACATCTCCCAAAGAAAATAGTCCAAACCACCAATCTCTATGTAGGCTAGAGGTTGAATCTCTGTAGGCTACAGAGATTGATGGTTTGGACTATGTGCTGATACAGACTGTAGCGGCTGTCCAGTGTCGACAGCAATGTTGTCCCTTTCAAATGATTGATATTAATCAACGTCATTTATTTTCAGTTAACATCTGCCAATCATCAGCATTTGCCTGACAACCAACTAGCCAATCATAGCACGACCGTCCCCCCCGGCGATGGAATATTTCTAAACTCTACAATTATTTTACTTCCGGTTTATAAAAGCGTACCCCTTTATATGGGAGAGAAAGTAACCGTCGCCCTCTGGTGGCAGCTTTCAAAACATGCAGAGGCTCCACATAATCTAAAATAAATGGTTCTTTGTTTCAGAAAGCATTGGATACAAAAACGAGAGCATCCAAACCAATCTGTGTCATAGTGTGTTATGGAGTGGGTTACTCTCCAATGATTAAAAAAATAAAATAAGTCATCATGTCAACATTTATTGCACACAGTGACTCACTCATACAACACATATGTTGAGCTAATGTATGATGAAACATTTGCATAGCCTAATTCTTTCTTTCTTTGCCCTAACCCTATTAATAAACTCAATTTTCTTTGCAAAGCTCTCATCATGGCATTGTTTGGTCCAGAATAAATAATTTGCCACTCTCCATCACATTCCGAACTACTCTACTGTACAAAGCTGTATATCTCCAAGACTGCTTCAGACCTTCAGAGTGTGTGTGTGAGTTTTGGTATCTATAAAGAGTTTATGGTCTGTGTGAAGCACTGCATGAATTGTTGTACAGTACTTTGCAATGAAGTCGGGCTTCATTGAAGCCTGACTTCATTGTGAAGTACTGTACAACAATTCATTACTATGGCACAATTAACAGACTATGGAACACTATCTGAGAGAAGAATAGCAGCACTTTGTTTGTTGGACTGGACACAAAGGCAGAGTTGACCCACTTCAGCAGCCCAGGCAGGCATCAGAATGAGTTGATGCCAACTGCTTTTCTGATCTGTTCAAATGTAAGCCAGAATGTCATGGACCAGGGGGCCTGCAGAAGGATGACAAGAGTACACTGATGTGAGAGCTCAATTCTTCGTTTTCCATTCAATTGAGAATTACACAAACTTGCTCCAGGAAATATTCTACATCTATACCTACTAGAACTACATCCAAGAATGTGTGTGATTGTAAGGTCATTAACAGATGGGAGTGTGCAATACCATTCTCATCCATGTAGGTAGAAATCCTTTGTAGAGCGAAGAAAACCCTTCCCCTCTAACAGACCGGACCAAACAGTCAATAGAAGATTTGTACAGCAAGCCCCTGAGGAAGTAAAAAGCTTACAAGACTGAAAAGACCCTTACAAGCCTGAAGTTTGATCACCTTAAAATATTTTATTATTATTATTATACTGCCTGAACACACTGTATGATTTTGCACGTGGCATGTGGCAAATAACTCTACCAGGACTCTTTTCAGGCAATATTATTCACTCAAAAAGACAGGGGCGATTCTAGGAGCAGCCCTTTAGGCGGGCTCAACCCAAACAAGCCATTGGATAACAATGAATACAACAGTAATTATTACAGCATACACCAATAATACAGACAATAGCCACATCCTGAGCCCCTGCAGGAGCTAGAAAATGAAAGTGTCTCAAAACAAAACTGCACTGATGAGAAATGTTTATGGATATTATGAAATGATCCATTACAGACAGGAGAGAAAATGAGAGGGGCTTTTCATTATGCATGTCAAAACTAAACTACTGATGGGAAAAACAGCTGATCACGCCTGTAACACAGATTTTACAGGTGTGTGGTCAACCCCAAACTTGCAGCCATATTGTCAAAATAAGTGGGGGACTTTGTTTTTAATTTATTTAATTGTTTTCTTTTCATGGGTGTTGAAATACAATTTCAGGGTGACTGAGCACCCTAAAAGTGTCTAAAGATGTCCCTGCTGAGCACTGTACATCTGTACAAGTCTGGTCATCTGTGTCAGCACTGAACATACTAAACATTTCATTTTACTCTCATACTGAAAATGTTCCTGCAACAGTAAAATCTTATTCAGTAAATATTATGGTATATAGAGTACACAGTATGATTTGTATTGTTTTTATGCTACTATGGATTACTTTTTATACAGACAAAAACCCTTTTCACTGTCTTCAGCAGGGTAGTTTCAGACAACTATTCCACAATCTCCGCATGCTATATAGAGTCTGGAACTACACCTCCCGAAATCCGAGAGAGGAAGCTATATAGTTTAAAATATCTTTACATTTTATTTTATAATTTCCATTTCTGCTTAGCATCAAGCTAAATATGCTTAGATGATTTTGATTTATATTAGCTTTATATTTTAATCATGATCAGAGTCCCAGACTGTATGACCAGAAACATTTGAAAATTGTGGGAGGCAGCAGTCTGGCCACGCGAGACTATCAGCAAGGCAGACAGACACAATGTGAACCTGGCTCCTTTAGTTGGAGTGGTGTTTCTACTCTGAACGTTTTGTAGCACCTTGGGATGATAGGTTAGTCTCACCTGCCACTTTTGTCTCTTGGCTGATTCATGATCCTCGTTTTGACGACATCAGCAGGAGTTCCCATGGTGGCGGCAACCAAACCTGAACATGTACTGGGTGGGCAGAGAACCTTTTATCAGTTTCATCACTATTTTGTAAAATCAAGACATTGCTGAATTCCTATGAGTAATCCATAAACTTGCCTTGCTAAGGCATGGCAAATGCTGTTGTCTTGTAATGAGGTATTCCTTAGTAAAAAGTGCTTGACGGTGTCATATGTTGTGAGATCTGAAAAGAAAACAATACGAGAATAAGAGTAAGGTCTCTAGTCTGAGGGCAGAAATATTCAGATGTATCGGCAAAGCAATTGATGGGTTTGAAGTTTGACATAGCAGTGGATTTCATAAGCGAAAAAATGCATTGAAATGACTGACCACCCGGCATTGCCCTCCTTACAAAACGCAAAGAGTTCAAGTGAGACATTATGAACAGGATTTACGGTACTGCAAGTGTAATTTTCTTGTAAACTAAGTGTCAAATACTGATAGTATATACCAGGGTTCCCCAATTACTTTTCCCCAAGTTATGTCTCGGGTACCAAGACGAGGGCCAGGGGCAGCCAAATTTTTTGTTTTTTATTCATTTTTTCCCTCTAATCGAGCTAATTTGACACTGTGTTATTTTAGGCCTGGGATTCTTAAATCCTGTGTTGAGGGTCACAAAAGGAAAAAATGCACTCTGGAAACAAAATAAGTCCGCTTGAAAAGTAATACAGATTAACAGCAGCCAGTTGTACATGAAAATCAAAATAAGTCCAGAATCAACAATTGACTTACAGATGTGTTTGTTAGTCTGCTTGAACAGTAATACAGATATTATTATTTCCCCAATAGGCGGGCCGCCTATTGGGGAACCCTGCTATATACTGACAGTAATCATTGCTTTATAGTGTTTGTTCTGTCACGATCTCTTCAGTTCGGTCGGGATACCAATTTTATCCAATCAGGAGAAAGAACTCATACAGGATACATACATTATAAACAAGTGAAATTGAAAGTGATGGGGGGAAAATAGCAGACAAAATTGGACCTGGAACACAAGATAATTGAAGTTGATAAATGGGTTCTCTCTCCTGATGCGAGGAGAGCTGAAGAGACAGGGAGACTTCTGTTACTGAACTCTATAGCAATGAATGATTACTATCAGAATATAGAGCTTAAACAAATAAAGCTTTTGTTTTAACCAAAAAATATCACTTAACTAGCCTGACACTCAGCCTGAATTTTCATTTCGTTTCACTCCATTATTCAGTCTGAAAGCCCTCTCAATGCAGCTGATTGCAGAGATGGGGGCGTGGCCAACGTTTTTTTTTTTCAAAGACTCTTTGGCGATTGGTTCATACTGGATTATCCCGATCCCGATTCGTCGTACAGATTTTCAACCGAGGCTGAGACCTCCTATGAGAGCGTCACCAGACCAGAATCGCCTGAACATATTTTTTTAATGGGCGTGGCTAGCGATTCACGGGCTGGAGCCAGGCTATCACTTAACAGCACCTATAAACAAAAGACCAGTTTACATACACAGACTCATCATCATTCACAGGTGGTATTTAAATGAACAGTAGATGTAACACAGTACCTCCTAGATTGACCAGTGCTGCTCTCTGGACATTTGGTACCCATCCTGCCCACAGGCCCCGAATCCCTCCCTCTGAGACTATCTTTATGAAAGCGTGGTACACTCCATGGACACTGCAATAATAACAACACCACAAGAATCCACGCAGAGACAGGAGTTAATGTTAGTCTCAGATTTGGGGGATGAAGCTAGCTATTGTAGACAGCATTTAGAGAATACTCTGAAACTCACACACACACACACACACACACACACACACACACACACACACACACACACCGTGGAGGCTTGCCCTCAAGCCGACGTTTTCCTTCCATCTGCATCTGGACCTTGACCAGGTCAGTAGGACTGGCAAGGAACTGTCCCAGTGCCCCTGCCAGCATACCTCCAATCACAGCCTTCCTGTAAGATAAAGATGAAGGATAATCATAACCAAGGCTTGAAAACAGAATTTCATTTCAATTTGATCACTCCGAGCAGAACCGTGTCTACTCTTGCATTCCACCCCAAGATAACGTTCCAAAACTACTATATTTTTGGGGCTTTTTCTGCATTTATTTGATAGTATACAGTAGTAGACTGACAGGAAATGGAGAGATGGGGAGTGACACGCAGCAAAGGTCGTCGGGATCGGGATTCGAACCCACAACACACGTGCCTGGACACCTACGCCAGCCGCCTGGGCCCCTTTTTATTTTTTTTACACCTTTATTTATGCAGGGTATGTTTCCTGAGTATGAATGCTCATTTATAGCAACACCCTGCTTCAGTCACACCTGGGTGCTGCTCAGTACAACAACAATCTTAGCCATGTAGCAGCTTCACTGGAACGGTTATGTACTGTAACTAATTATTACTTAACGCAAATAATAATTTAAAAACATTTGTTTCACATGCCATCTGTCCATTTCAGCTTATAAAGGTTTTAGACATGACAGATTTATCCTGCATTACACCAATTACATCAAGCTGCCTCACATAACGGAAACAGACCTATGGACGACATGGCTTGGAAACCGTTGATTCCCAAGACTACTAAAGTTATATTTGCAGTTTACACTTTTTAATGGGGAGCAGGTGCGATTCTTCTGATTGCCTCCTTGGCCTTGGGTGCTCATCTATAGTCAATACTGACAGTGGTGTGTTCTACCGTCAGATGCTGTGTACGGCGTATACCTTGAGATTTTGTTTCGTCGCTACCGTATACCTTCAAAAACTGTTTCATCCATTGAAAACGCGAGAGCGTATACCCACGACCACGCGCATCGTATCGTAGCGTATACCTTCCGAAAAAAACTAGAACACAACACTGAATACTGAATATAAAAACCACCAACAGAGGTGGAAATAGCACTCTAAAGAATAAAGATGCAGATATACTGCATGCGTGCGTGCGTGCGTGTGTGCGTGCACAAAGAAGCAAAATAATAATCTCACCAGAGAGGAAAACTATTGTCATCAGAGCGGCCAAGCACAGACTCCCTTAGGTGTTCATACGCCACCATTCGTCCTCCCGAGTACACTGGATAACACATGAACTCAGTTTACACACTTAAGCAACACAATATACTGAAGAAGCTACAGTAGAGTCAGATAAAGGCCGCTATTCAATGAAACTGTGAAAAATAAGAATTTCCACACAAAATAATCATAGGGATAATGTGTCCAACCATGAACACCCTGCTTACCGGGCATTTATCTTGACGCATCTGGACTGTGTCTTGAGATTAATTAGACAGATCAAATGTATCTAAAATTATATCAAATACAAATTGCTTGTCACTGCCACAACATTTATTTCCACCCACGGAGCTGTTGCATATGGATTTCAGACACACGTTGCCCCTTCAGGGGTGGTATTTAGATTAGAATAATATGCCTATTTAACATATATAGCCATCAAGGAAGACATTTTCCAATGATAAACTCTACCCTTATAATCTTGAAGTTAGCCTGTCCCACCTATGTGCCTGTAAATCGCTGGAGTAACCCCCTGCCATAGTTTAAGGGGTCCCTCCTCCTTGATGATGCCTACTGCAGTCCACAGCATCCCACGGTAAGGGGGCACAGTGCCAGCAGAACCTCCATGCCGAAGCAGCGCCGTCTCCCCCTGGATCTGAAGTCGCGTCTTGGTCAAATCCAGAGGAAACGTGACTAGATATGAGAGATAAGAGAGATAAGAGAGAGGTGCACATATGAACAGCCACAGATTATTATTGTTAATAACCACTGTTGGTGCTACGGATGTGTTGTTAACTCCCAGTTACATTAGAGTCATGCCCAGGTCATCCTGCAGAAGGACACAGGGCATTGAGGGCAACCATGTTTTACGCCCCCATAATCCATCCCACCTGGCCTCTCAGTTCAGTTAGTTCACTTGTAGTGAAACTCGCATAGATAACACTGCTTCCATCAATTATTAATAGATATAGAGTAGGTTGCCGAGAGTTTAAAGGCTGTTATTATGGTCAACAGCTAGGATGTTATGGTTAAAAAGCTAGATTGTATCTCTGTTCATCAGTTGCCTGCATAGTTGGTTACCTTAATCTGTTTGCATTTGAGGACATACATATTGCGATGATTTGATTCGAAAGGACCCTTGGCAGTCTGGAGCACCATGGCAGGTGCCTCTGCACAGTGGTGTAAAGTAGCAAGTACATTTACTTGAGTAAGTACTTAAGTACTGTACTTAGGTACAATTTTGAGGTACTTTGCGCAACGTGACACATTGTGAGCTTGTAAATCTGCTATTTTCAAAAGACTTTTAGACATTTTCAAGTACACCAATACGTTTGTGCTTTTACTCATATAAATTTCGAATTCCGGACTTTTACTTGTAACAGAGTATTTCTACATTGCAGTATTGATACTTTTACCTAAGTTAAACATGTGAGTACTTTTTCCACCACTGTCCCTGCATTAGTTGGCATCAGAGCCTTATGGTTGGCATGTAGCCCGCTGCGGCGCTGCCCAATCAAAGTCAGTTGCTCAATCATACATACTCCGTCCGAGGTGGAAAGTCTGGTGACGCGAGGTTAGCTCTCAATCAATGTAAAATAAATACTGTACACACTGACACATACTGTACTACACAAACACACGTGATAGTAGAACGTACTCTACCAATTTCAGCTACAGCTGCAGCACACGCTGACAGGACGAACTTAGAGAGCCGCGGCCACTGTGAGAGCCTCACAGCCGACCCGTCCTCATCCTGCTCTTGACCCATTTATTTGGTCTAGTCTTCAAGAGTGGCGTTATTATTTTCAAACAACGCTTCTAAAAAGCCACACGTGGCCGCGCAATCCAAGACTACACGGAGAGCAACAGCGATGTGTTCAAATGATCAAATCCATAGCGTGCAGCAGCAGCTCTTGTGTTTACTTTACTCCACAGACCTTTAGTTGCTACATAATCCACTGAAGTGTAGTTCTAAGAGACTGCTGTAATGCCCCTGGTCAACCTGGAACACCGGGAACAAAAACTACACGTCCCATCATCCATAGAGTACAGTATGTTTACGAATGATTCGCACCTCCCTTTCATTCAGTTGATTGGCCCACATGATCTCTCATAGCCCCGTTTGGAACCTCTCCCTCCGCTGTATTTCTCCGAGATGAGGTCCCACAGCGTAGGGTGCCGGCAGAGTGCGACATGGGCGAATATTGGCCAATATTGTTGATTCTTACATTTTCCGCACATCGTATCCAAAAAGTAAAGGTCGCCCGCCCCTGCTCTCAAATGTTTAACATTTTAGCGGTCAAGAAAATCTAAGCGACGGGTTGAAACAAGCGTTTAAATCGCTTTTTTAGTCAGCTTGTGGCCAGTCAACCCTCCGTCCGCATGCGCAGTACTGTTCCCGTTATTGTTGCATTGGGAAAACATGGCACAGGCTGACTAAAAGAGCGATTTAAACTCTTGTTTCAAATACGTTGCTTAGATGTCTTGACCACTAAAATGTAAAACATCTGAGAGCAGGAAGGACGAACTTTATTTTTGGAAACGATGTGCGGGAAAAGGTAAAAATCAACCATATTGGCCAATATTTGTCGGTGTCGCAATCTGCCACCACACGACGCAGTGGAACCTCATATCTGAGCTATACAGCGGAGGGAGAGGTTCCGATTAGAGCTAGTCCACACGGTCTCTCACACTGATTGGCTGATCTCCCTGTCAATAGGCAAAACCCAAAACGCCTCTGTTTCTTCTAACAGGTATATATCTGATATATTATAACTCCATGGCATCAAGTAGCTTCAGATCCTCACAGAGCTACTGTCACTATGGACCTGTTAACTGTGACACTGTCTCTTATAGTCGTGGCCATTTCTCTTCGTCTTTTATTTGGCCAGAATAACCCTAATGCTCCACCATGCATACAGGGATGGATCCCTTGGTTCGGTGCCGCTTTCGAGTTTGGGAAAGCTCCCTTGACTTTTATTTCTCAAGCTAGAGATAAGGTAAGTGTTTCTCTATCTATGTGTCTGTAATCATAATGCAAACGTGCGTTGATTATTATTCCCCATGCAAATTAATTATTTTGTTGTCAGTTCGTCACACTTGGTGTAACTGGTGCGTCTTTGACCCACATATTGATTCAGGCCACAGGCCAGTGACAGTGAGGCCACCACCAAGGATCAACTGTCTGGCTGATGCCCGACTGCAGACAGAACTTCATTGCCGTTTCATATTTATGATTAATATTACTCCTTTTATAGGCCTCTCCGATTGCCTCTTTAATATCATTTATTAATCGAGCTATGGTGCTTGACGTTTCCCCCATACGTTTTGAAGGCAGTTTATAGCTTTCAATCATCGTTCTATAGCCCAGATATATCATCCCTATACTTTACCATAGTGCTTTGATAGTCTACTGTTCACTTACAGTACCTTTGGGGGCTCTTAGATATAGATAAGTTGAATGACACTGACATATAAGCAGTAAAATATAGAGATAATATACAACTGCACAGCCATAAACGATGAGGAGTTGTATAGTGCATGCTGCTAGGTAGGCATATTTAAACCTCACATAGGCTACATTAAAAAAATATTAGAAAATACAGGCCAGTTCAGACAGTCTCATAAAATTGCAGGACAGGCAAGACGAAGAAAGTCCTATAGCCCTATAACAAATCACAATTTTCTTTTTAAAATCTTATTTTCTGCAAAGATATGTGCTGCATAGTCATACAGGGTGCTTCAACAACTGAATAAGTTATTCACCACAAAAAAAAAGATACTGGCAACAAAATGATAAGCGAATGACACTCTAACCCACAGTGCTTATCACAAGTTGTGATTAAAGTTCCGTTGGAAGCCAGTACTGCAGGACAACTGGGGTTCATGGATCCAAATGTTACATTGAAGAGATATAGTTCTAAGCCATTGGTTCTCAGCCTTTTGAATTTCAAGGGCCCCCAGTTTGATATGCATTACGCCATAGACACCCCATTTAATACAATTTTGTATCCCTAGGACCACAATCAACCCTGTAAAATCCTAAGTCTTAATTTAACTCTGAGAATGTACAAACTGGGGTCCAATTGATTCCATTGGTTACACTCAGAGTTACAGACCCGTAAGGTTGGACCCAATGACCAGTATTCTAAGAACCTCAGGTCACATGCAGTATTAATTTTAATTGACTGATGAACACTGCACATTGTAGTACACATTGACATCAACTGTTTAAAATAAATTATCTTTATCCCAAGAGGTAAGATTTCAATACTTGTGTTTTTTTAATGAGATTTTAAGCTTTTGTTGACACGGGTACATACTTAATTTCTGCTCTAATTCTTCTTCTCAGTTGTGGCTCTGTACAGTATTCTGTCACTGGCTGTTATAACAACCAAATTTCCCCTTGAGGCCCCTTAAAGTTTTATCTTGTGTCCTTAGAGTGATAGGATGACAAAATTGTAATTTGTATAACAATTATAATAACTAGTCCATATCCGTGGGGGGATATGCGCACATGATCTGGCAACCCGGAAGCCAGCAAACACAAAAACGCTAATAAACAGCTGACATTTGATGAAATCGAAAAACGGGCTTTGCTGTTCCGTGCCCATGGTAATGGTGAATGGCTGTGTGCAAATTCAGATCAATTGCTCCAGCCACTGAGGAGAACTCTGAGAGTGGGAGAATGGGATGATGGGTCCATTTGTATCAAGAGTTGTGATGAAGAAACACACATGTAATAAATAAGGGATGGTCCTTGGCATATCGTATTAATTCAAGGTCATCACTCAATCTGGAGCATAGCGTGATGCCACTGTTCTATAGTCCAGTATAACTTGTCATCAGCTGTGTGGTGGATGGGATGGAATAGATATATAGCCTGATGGTTAAAAAGTTCTCAACTCATGTGTTATTATGCCTGTCAATGCCTTTAATCTGAGACAGACAGACAGACAGGGGTTTTAATGCTGTGTGTTACAACCATACTGTATAGGCAAGGCTTTTTTACCTGGGTACGGTACATCAAATAGAACTTTTACCCAATGAAATACATTCAAAGTCTGCACGTGTATTTCAGGGGTTGAAGCGTGTAGAACAAGACTGAACAAGACTTTTGACCTAGTCTTTTCAGTTAACCTGTTGCAGGAAAAGTCTAGAAAGACTTTAGATTAGAACATTGTGCCATAGGAACGAGACTTGTTTTCATGTAATGTTTTTCCTTTTGCCCATTGTTTTGTGGGTCTCATGTTTTCTGTTTTAACTACTTATTTCTATGTCTTATTTTATGCGATTTCTTTTATGTCATTAAACAGTACAGCTTAGATGACCAGGATCTAATTTGTTCAGTTATTCCTCCGCAGTGTATACAGTGAACTGTGTGATTGAATCTCCTTAAGAGATCAGTCTTTTATGGATCTTGGCTTATGGTGGAATAGACACTGCATGGGCCTGTTGACACACACACACACACACACACACACACACACACACACACACACACACACACACACACACACACACACACACACACACACACACACACACACACCCACACAGAGGCCAGAACATTCTAATTTGTGTCTTTTGTGCGTGCGTGCTTGAGACAGAGAGAGAGAGAGAGCACTTGCATGGTCAGTGTTCCACTTCTCTGACTGGGTTCTTTGTGTAGGCCTAGTGGTCAAATTAAAGGCTTGCCAATTAAATGCAAGTCAACAAGTGACATATATTAAGTTTGTCTTATTGCTGTTGTTTGTTGGTGATGCTTCTGTATCCAACCTTTTTCTTGCCTGTTATGTACATACCGTAACTATGTCATAACTTTTATTTCTCAAGCTAGAGATAGGGTGAGTGATTTATCTGTGTGGCTACATTATTTAAACGTTTGTCTTGACTTATTATATCCCATGTAAATTACATTTACGCTTTAAGAGGTGTGACTTTGACCCACATATTTGATTCAGGCCACAAGGATCAGCTTTTTTCAACAGTGTTTTCCAGCCACTGTCTGAATAATAGCCAAGGACATTAGGGAAGGTAACACACACCAACTAAGACACTGAATCCCTAACTGCTCCCGATGAGCATTGGTGTGTGAATGTGTGTGTGAATGTGTGAATTAAGGGTGTAACGATTTTAACAGCAAATGCAATGCATTGTTGTTAATGCTTATTAGCAACAAAAGATTAGCCCAAAACACAGGGCAGGCAACATACAGGAACAAGATCTAGGCAAAACAGACTAAAGGCTTAGAGCCAAATAAACTCACAGTGACAATTAACGACAAACTAGCTTAAACTAGCTCAGAGCAAGAACACAGGGTAGTAATAGACAAACTAAGACTAACTAGACACAGGAGAACTCAACTGACAATCAACACTGGGATAGGCTGGGGAACAAAGAGGACACAGGTGGAAACATTGACAAATCACAAGACTGGTAGACAAGACAGGTAGGCTACAGATAACTAATGAAAACAGGAAACACTAGGAACAATACTACAAAATAAGAAGCACTGGGGAATCAACAAACTACCAGAATACAAGACTGAAACAGCTAAGAAACCAGAACAAAAACCCTAAACCAACAGGAAACAAGAATAGAATTAGGCGTAAATGTCCAAAAATAATAAACACAGTCAAAGTCAATGTGCTGAGGAGCAGACTATGACAAAATGCACCATTTTCACCATACGTCATTCGTGTGCAGGACTAGTAACCTCGTTCTCACTTTGAACGGACTGTGTCAATCTACTTGTGAAATAGTGCACAATACTTCTTTAAAATCTGTGGTAAAATAATTGAATTGGTATTTTAAATGTGAAATACAGACAAAATGTGACTTTTTTGAATTGTTGCCTATTTTTTTCTGTACCATCTGTACCTTTTAAATAATAAATTACATAAAATATTTGATGTGATCAATGTAAATGCAGATGTTGTTTAAAGCTTCATTGTTGGAGAGCTAATATAGGAAATGTTATTGTAAGTTACTCTGTGACAGGACCATCACAAACCCAGGGTCCAAATAACAGAGGAGAGGCAGATAACGTTCAACAGATCACTGTACAGTGTACAAGTTTAAACAGAAATGCTCGTAGGCTCACAGCCAACAGTTTATAGTCCATGTACAGGTTAAACAGTAAGGTCCGTCGGCTCACGGCCGATTCATAAACAAATGGCCAGTTCTGAAAAGGCAGGGATAAACTGCCTGTAGCCGGAGAGATTGTTTTGGTCTTGGGCCTTGGGCAGGCCGCAGTCGCTGAGGTCTTCTCCCACCGCCCAAGTGGTACCCCAGATACTGCACACTTCTTTGGATTGGCTGTGACTCACGCCCCACCCTCCTCAGGGAATTGAGCACAGCCCCCACCTGCTGCATATGCTGCCCCCAGCTCAGACTGTAGATCCCACACATATTATGTGTATCGACCCATCGGACTTGCACAGCAGTACGATGGGGGAACACCACTCAGTCACTGTTCTATTACTCCCATCTTGGGGTTGTGATGAGCCATCTGGAAAACCATGTTGTGAGTCCTGTGTTAGGGTTGCACCGGGGGGAGCCATCGATTTTCACCACCCGGTCGAAGGCATGGCAGACGGACCCATGCAGAGACTGTTTGAGTTGAAAATCCTCCATGACTTGCAGAGCTGGGGAAGCACCTCCTCCTTCCCACTAAGCACAGCGCAGCACACCACTCGCATTTCTTGGACAGTCAATCCTATATACCTTTCTGCTCGGGTTTACCAGAGGCGTCTTGACCCCATCCTTTTTTTCCCTCTACACCAAATCTCACCCCCAAAAGCAGCTGATCTACAAGCTCACAATGCGTAGTAATGTGAGCTTGCAGATCGACTATTTTCAGTGAATGTTCGCCTATTTTCGCTTAATGTTTGCCTATTATGATGACATGCCCAGAAAAGGGATAATAGGCTTCATGTGGATAATGGATCTTATATTTTCTATTCAGACACAAACGTGTCTTTGTATAAAAAAATATATATTTTATGATATTTATTTTACATCATAATTAAACTGTACAGCTTAGATGTCCAGTTTCTCATATTTCCGTCCAATTTAAAGCAAATTGAACTTCAGTAAGAGATCAGTAATTTATGGATCTTGGCTTGGTGGAATACACACTGCATGGGCCTGTTGACACACACACACACACACACACACACACACACACACACACACACACACACACACACACACACACACACACACACACACACACACACACACACACACACACACTCACACACACACACACACACACACACACACACACACACACACACACACACACACACACACACACACACACACACACACACACACACACACACACACACACACACACACACACACACACACTGGTGGTGAGGCCAAAACTGTCTGCCCGGTTTTCCTCAGTGGCTGGAGCAATTGATCTGAATTTGCCATGTGCACGGAACTGCGAAGCCCGTTTTTTTTATTTCACCAAATCTCAACTGTTTATTAGCACTTTTGTGTAAAAGAATATCGCCATGGTTATGGGGCTGCCCAGCTATGGGACAAACTGCCTCCCGGGTTGCCAGATCATGTGCGCATTTCCCCCCACGGATGCGTCGACCGGGTATGGACTAGTCTAGAAAATAATTTGACTAAGCATGTCAAACCTATCATGGTGTTTCATCAACTTGGGAGTTGTTAGTTCCCCATTGCTGCCTGTTTTGCTTTGAAGATTCACATTAAGTCTTTAGTTATGAAAGTGGGCAGTACTTAAGATGACCACACTGTATGCTATTGGCTGTTAGTCAACAGGTTGACGGAAACAGCCAGTAGACAACCTTAAAAGGAAGAAATAGGATGGTAATGAGGCAGCTATTTTAGTTACAGAGAGAACATTTAATTTACTTTGATGCAACGTAAAGTCCTTTGCGGCAAAACGATTTAAACCAATTAAACCAGATAGCCTAGGGTTTAATTGATTAGAAACGTTTTCGTTGACCAAGTCTCCTAGGGTCCCCTAATGTGTTGCCTCTATACCAATCTCTTCACCGAAAACAGACAACCTCACAACTTGCTGTGTTGTTACTTATTGTGACATGCTGTATTGCGTTGTGGCATGTTGTGAGCATTGAACCTGCTATTGCTTCACATCCTGCTGTCTGGGCCCACTGCTTGCAAAAGTTTGAATGTTCTCGCATCTTGTGAGTGAGAGAGAGAGAGAGAGAGAGAGAGAGAGAGAGAGAGAGAGAGAGAGAGAGAGAGAGAGAGAGAGAGAGAGAGAGAGAGAGAGAGAGAGAGAGAGAGAGAGAGAGAGAGAGAGAGAGAGCAACAAGCAAGAAATAGAGTCACTGACAGAGCACTTGCATTATTAGTGTTCCTCTACCCTGACTAGGTTCTTGTGTGGAGGCAAAATTAAAGGCTTGCCAATTAAATGCATGTCAACAAGTTATGCAATATTAAATTCCAGGAGGCCGAAGTTCGCCTGGTCTTCAACCTCCCTAAAGGTTCACGTCTCCCCCTTATGTATCCCCCTTCACTGTTCACTCCAACAATCCTAGACTCATCTCCATCCTGAGTCCCAAGCTGTAGACCTCACCCCTCACACACTCCCCATTTCCACCGAAATCTGAAGACTTAAAACTATCTGAACATCTATTTTTAAATAGATGCGAATGATACTATGCAGATGTATGTTATATCAGATTCAGATGACTTTATTTATCCCCGGGGGGCAATTCAGTTTCTACAGATCTCACCAAGACATGACATACGTAGAGCAACAGTAAAAACACAAAACAGAGAACGCTCAGATTGATCGACCTAGTACATTGTACATTGTTCCTTGTATTTAAGAGTAGAGCAGCAATGCATAGAAAAAGACATAGATATATGTATTCAAAAACACAGTAGAAAAAAGTACATAAGGTGCGTATACATAGTGCAGGTTTTTAAAAGTTTCATGTTGTCGTTGAGGTATACACACATAAATAAATAAAAAAGCACTTCAGTTATTTATCAGCATTTAGCAGCCGAATGGCTGACGGAATAAAGGACTTGGAGTAGCGGTTTGTACTGCAGCGAGAAGCTCTGTGTCGCCGTCCTGACGGCATGAGGGAGAAGTTAGAGGACAGGATGTGGTCAGGTTGGTCTATAAGACCTTTTGCCTTCTGGACCACTCTCCTCTTCCAGAGAGTGTTCAGGTCATTTTGCTTGACTCCAATGATTTTGGAGCAGACTTTGACGATGTTATTGAGGCAGTTTCTGTCCTTCACAGACAAACCGTTAAACCAGCATATAAAGGAAAAGGTTATAAGACTCTCAATATAGGACCTGTAGACTGTGCACAGGATGGTTTTTGACACTTTAAAGGAGTTAATTCTCCTAAGTAGATATATTTTCTGTTGGCCCCGCTTAGCGAGAGACTCAATGTTTTTGTCAAACTTGAGGTGGGAGTCAAACACAGTTCCTAGGTACTTGTAGGTATCAACTATCTGGACGTCTTCTCCGTGAATAGAACTAGCGACATGGTCCGCTTTTTTAGTTCTAAAGTCAATTATAAGCTCCTTAGTTTTTGACACATTTAGGTCGAGGAGGTTGTCGTCGCACCACTGGACAAAGTCAGGAAGAGCACAGTATTGGTTTGACTCTGACCCTTTTAGCAGCGACAGGAGTGCAGTGTCATCAGAGTATTTGACTAGAAGACTGTTCTCTCTGTTTGATCTGCATCTGTCTGTGTAAAGAATAAAGAAAATGGATGAGAACACGCAGCCTTGCGGGGAGCCAGTATTAGAGATTACAGGGCCAAGTATAGTGCCATTTACTAGGACACGCTGTGTTCTATCAATAAGAAAGTTTAAACACAGAAGCGAGAGTTGGTCAGGGAAGTTAAAATAGGAGGAAACTTTCTCTATCAGAATGTGGGGCTGCATTTTATTAAACGCAGAGGAAAAGTCGGTAAATAGGATCCTGGCATGGGATCCAGGATTCTCTAGATGCTCGTAGACTTTATCAAGGATAAGGAGTTTAGCATCCTCTACACCTTTGCCAGTTTGATAGGCGAACTGTAGTGGGTCTATTTTTCCAGCAGCCAGGGAAATTATTTTTTCCTTTAGGATTTTTTCCAGGTTTTTCATTACAATAGATGTTAACGCTATTGGTCTGAAATCATTTAGTTCCCTGGGGTTTTTTACTTTAGGTATGGGGATGATGGTGGACTTTTTCCAAATTGAGGGGAACTGGCAGTGATCTACACATATCTGAAAGAGCTTTGTGAACACCTCACCAAGTTGGTCGGCACAGTGTCGCAGAGTGCGACCACAGATGGCATCAGGGCAGGCTGCCTTCTTTGGGTCGGTTCTCTTAAAGAGGCTAGTCACCTGCTCTAGTGGAATCACCATGTCATTCTGGGGCAGGAGGGTTTCCCTCAGCCTGGAGACATCCTCTTGAAAGTCAGACCTTTCAAACCTCATATCTTATCCACACATCATTGATGTGGTGTAAACCTTACTTTATTATTATTATTTCTGCTACGTTTGCATGACACTGTCATACGACAAACTATAAAATAGGGTATTAATTTATGAATGGGAGACTACTTTCATAATAACGTATATGTGCATTATTCTGTTGTAGGTAAACCATTGTTCACACATAAAATATTTTTTTGTAAAGGCTGTTTTGGGGTTTAAAAGGTTTTTGTTCAATCCCTGAAGCTGTACAATAAGCTGCTTCAGAACTTTACCATTTTGTAGAATGGTTGCAGCATGACCCACGTACAATTAGTGTTTAACGTATTGGAATCCTATAAAGTATCACGTGTTTTCCTCTATACTTTTCATCATAAAGTGAATAAGTGACATTTGAATTTCAAGAGCCTAAATGGGGATTATTTTGTTTGTTTGTTCCAGTATGGTCCCGTCTTTACTGTGGTGGCAGCGGGGAAGCGTCTGACCTTTGTGACCTTGCACGAGGACTTCAGGGCCTTTTTCCTGTCCAAAGATGTGGACTTTGAACAGGCCGTCCAAGAGCCTGTCCACCACACAGGTGAGCATGTGCACATGGTCTTTCCTCACAAAGATGAGGAAAATCATGCACAGCCTCAACTCAAAATGGACTAGTTCAGGGTTATGGTTAGAATTAGGGTTTGCTTAGGTTAGGGTAATGGTTATGATTAGGCTTGTAATAGTGAGGCTTAGGTTTAGTGTGTTTAATGGGTCGTTACAAAACCCTTTAGCAGTGGTGTGTTCTACTGTGTTACGCTGTATACGTAATATGATGTGCAGAATGTTTTGGAAAAAAAGTGTAGCCCTCTACTAACCATTTTAGCTATTTAAAACTAGCGTATGACCACAACCGCGCACATGTCGGGCAGGGAAGGATTATCGTATCCCTCCGAAAAAACCTAGAACACACCACTGCCCTTTAGGTCTAGGGGGATAGGAGTTTGTAACATAAATTAATGAAGTTAAGTTACAACGTGATGACTATGTTTAGAGGCCCCTGTTTTACCTGTCCCAAGGCAGGGCATACACACATTAACAAAGTAGGATAATTATTACACATTTAACAAAGTTTGCTCTGGGATTCTCAAACAAAAGTACAAGGCTACAAACAGAAATGAGAGAGAATGAGCTGATGTAGAAGCAAGCCTTTTACAGGACAGCAGATGGATATGATTGGTGGAGGTGGAGTCAGAGGAGCAGGACTGACGAATGGGAAGGGAAAGCACAATATGTGGGTAAGGGACCAGCTCAATGGGTCGATTTACAGCAGATGAGGCGACGTAGAAGTGCCCGCAGAGAAAGATAGAGGGAGGAGGGGAGACAAACAGACAGACAGAAATACAGATAATGGAGGCCACAGCAAACCCAGACACAAACGCAAAACAACGTGGAACGTAACTTTGTTGCAATGGACATGATAATGTTCCTCTGTGTGTATTTAGTAATTCAACTTAATACGGTCTCATGGTCCAGATAAAAAAACACACACATACACAACCTATATAAAAGAACAAGAAAGTGTGACTGCACACATATAGACAAGGTACACTGACATATATTATTCATACAGAAACTATACGCTTACAGGGAGTAATTCATTATTGACAGAATATCTGTTTACTATAGAGAGACACTTTATATTGGGGACCAGCCACTACTGTCCAACCTTTCACAAGGTATCTTGTGAAATGATAGTGCCACCATTCCCATGTTTTCCAGGGATTATGTGCAATTCAATCAGGAAAGAAATATATTGATTCTTCAAGGATTTGGAAACCTCTATGACAGTACATATTCCAGATTACAGATGTGTCATTCTGACTCCATTTTAACCTTCCAGTGCAACTGTGTTTCTGTTTAAATGAATCAAATGGGCTATTAAATGCATTTTGATAATAATAATAACAATAATAACAGAGTTTAAATAAATATCCTTTTCATCCATGCCAAGTACTGAGTCCATTAGATCACATTAACTGTTTCCAATCACTTAAAATTGAATTTTAAGTGAACTTGTCAGTTGTCACGAGAAATCAAGATTGAATGAGCTGCATTTCAGCAGGGCTGATGTAACCTAAAAGCTCCCTGAATGATGTAGCTAGGTCAGAAGGTAGACTTGTAACAAGATTCTATACTGTCAAGAATTTAGTACTGTTGGGCAGGGCAAGATGACAAAAGGGACATAGCAAAGCATTATTTGTTTGCAGTCCATATACTATTTGGTTGTGTAATGTCTTAACTAGACAAAGAAATGCATTTTCACCTCAAACAAGCATTAAAGCTATTTTGTGGTGCTGGTGTCGTAACACGTCAATGTTGCACATCTTTGTGTCAAGGCAATACGATAAAAAGATAATAACTAGTAGGGACATACTAGGCCTTATAGATGAAACCATACAGTGGCAGTGACTATCCGCCATCTGGAAAGGGCAGGCCAATTGACCTGAGAGTGAGGGCTTCTTAAAGCACCATCATACACAGTATCTAACATATGCAGTGATCTGATGCACTGCAGGCATGTACAACAGAACACCATAATCAAGAACAGGCAAAATTGTAGCTTTGACCAGTCTTCATCTGACATCAAGTGAAGAACTTGTTCTATAATCATAGCATGTCTTGTTCTGTTCCTTACATGTCACACATACTCTAGGACAGGTGTTGTACTCTATGTCCCATGTGTCAACTTGTATTCCTTGCTGTGTACTGTGTGTGTGCTGCTATGTTAAGTTCTGTATGTTTCAACCTGGCCAAGTCAAATTCAAGTTAATGTTCTTGGCAAATGAAAGTGATAGTAACTATCCCACTTGTCCCTGTAGCATCCATCAGTAAGGAGAGCTTCTACAAGTTCCACCCAGCATGTAACAGCCTGATCAAAGGCAGGCTGACACCAGGGAACGTGGCCCAGCTGGTTGACCACCTCTGTGAAGAGTTCAACCACCAGCTTGAAAAGATTGGACCCAAAGGACAGGGAGAACTCAATGAAGTGGTTAGGTAACACACTCATGTCTATGTGGATTGTCACTGAGAGTAATAGATTGACTGCATCCGATCAAGGATGAGGCAGGGAGACCAGCCAGCTAGTTGATTTAATGGAGCCAAGGAATATGGTTATATGCTGTAGGTCCACAGAGTGAGTCAAAAGTAATCACACAAAGCATGATTTAGATAATTTGCAGACTATTCACTGGTCTAAATACAGATTTTCAGTAGCGCTTATACCACACAGTGCCGTTGTTGTGTTGGATTTCCATAGCATGTTTGTCAATCTTATGTTATAGAGTTTAAGGAAATCGAAAGCATGGATTAATTTGAAAAGTCTAGCTGGAGAAAACATTGTTTTACTAAGGAAATTCAAACATCCATGACTTCTTGACAGCGACAGAAATATCAGCCTGATAACCAGATCATTTAAAGGTGGGTTTATCACCTGAAGTTACACACACATATAGCATGTGTGTATTACGTTTTCATGAGACAGAAAGAATTGTGTGCCATATATGCGTGACACATGACTACCACCATAGGCATGCGTTTTCACCACACCTCTGTCAGACGTGCCGCGGACCCCAGTGTCAGTTTGGCTTTGCCTTGCCTTATGTCGGTGTGCTAGTTTTTTTTGGTCTGACTCACTCCAAACTGACACACTTCGCTAATTAAGATTTGAAACCACCTAAACTGGAGGAACTCGAATGCTCACATGTCACGTTACACTATACGCTGTATAAATGCAGGACGTCGTTATGAGTAACACACGACACAACACGCATGACATGACACTTGACTCATTGCCATTGACTTGTACACGTGCGTAACATGTCCTTTTTAATCTCTCCTCTTCTCTTCTCTCCTCCCTTCCCAGAGGGGTGATGTACCCTGCAGTGATGAGTAACCTTTTAGGGAAGAACAACTCTCCAGGTGCACCCTTCACCATGCAGCAGTTTGAGAAGACGTTTGTCAAATATGATGAGGGATTTGAGTATGGCTCCCAGCTCCCTGACCTGTTCCTCTGGTGTGCAGGTTTGACCAGACTAATGGGAAGCAAGCGTTTTAGTTTTAATCATTTTCATTCTCTAAAAAGAATGACACTGTTTGAAAACCAGGCATTCCTCCGCGTGGAAAGCCCGTTGACGCAAGGTTAGCTAGAATATGAGAAATAAAGTACATCTTTTGTGTGCAAATAGGTAGGGATGCATCAGTTATTGACCAAATGATGAACAATGTAAATTTAACTTTCAGTGGTCAATATCAGTATACAACCAGTATACTGATCATTATGCAGAAGTCGTTCTTTTTCTCATCATTTGTGGGTTCATGGAAGGGACAACAACTTTTGATCTATTTAATGATATAGCACTTACAGATTGGGTATTACTTTTACTGGAGAGGTACAGCAAGCTATATGAATGAGTCGAATGGAACAGGTTAGCTACAAAATACAGAAAAAAGGAAGAATCACGTTTTTCCATTTGCCTGTTCTTTTGTTCTTGTTTCAGTAGTTGCACTGAAAAGTATGTTCTGTTTTTCTTTGTGTAGGGAATGGGCCAGTTCCAAACGCTGGTTGCTGTCCCTGCTGGGAAACATGGTAAACAAGGCAGAGGAGGAGGATAGCTACCCTGAGAATGGTGGCAAGGTAAGCCTTACTTCAGGACCATCTATTTGCTTCCTATTGATTTATTTTGCAGCATGTGAAATGTGATCAGCACCACATTTCTGGTGCATGCTGCCAGTGGGCCAGGGAACTCAACCCTCAAATATTCCAATCCGTCAACGACAACTATTATTTTTGTGAATTCAAAATCGCAGAACCACTATCCCTTTAGGCTGTGAGATTTTTGTCCATGAGGCTATTTAGTGGAACTAGCCTATCGGGCGATAGCTGTCCATCCGGTGTATGGGATCTACCCATCATCAATATGACATCATCAAGATGACCTCATCAACCTAACATTAGAGATCAACAACCAAGCCACGCCGTTATTAGACCCTGTCTTGTTTTTTCCTTACTTACCCTAACCGAAATTAACGTAACTTACTGCTGTATGAAAGCTTACATGGCATGCATGATACTCTACAAAGCAGGAAAATGATTTACCAGATTTGAACCATGCACTTTGTGAGATGTTATAGCCTACTCTACTGTATGTATGACATGGTAATGATTTGATCTCTGTATGTAGACATTGCTCCAGCACCTGGTCTCCACAATAACGGATAGGTTTCTGCCCAACTATGGATTACTGATGTTATGGGCCTCTCTAGCCAATGCTATCCCTGTAAGTCAATATTCAGTAATTCTCTTCTCTTCTCTTCTCTTCTCTTCTCTTCTCTTCTCTTCTCTTCTCTTCTCTTCTCTTCTCTTCTCTTCTCTTCTCTTCTCTTCTCTTCTCTTCTCTTCTCTTCTCTTCTCTTCTCTTCTCTTCTCTTCTCTTCTCTTCTCTTCTCTTAGTGTTTATGTGAACCATGAAGGCCTTGTGGTACTTCACAACCGCATTGTTTTTTCTTTGTGTAGATAACATTCTGGGCCATAGCGTTCATGCTGGACAAACCTGAGACTTATCAGAAAGCAATGACAGAAATCACTGCCGCGCTCAAAGACAAAGGTGGGCTAGACTCGAAACAAAGTTAGATATCGGTTTGCCCTTCAGAACATTCATACACTCTTCCAAAGGCATTGTGGTGTTATAAAAACATTCTGAACAACAATACAGTACAAACAGTACAAATGGTCTAAAACATTTTTGTTAATTTAGGATTCACCTCCATGTCATTCATTTTTGGGATCATTATATTTAGTAACTGATTAAATATACAGTATATATTAAAAATAAAAGCTGGTAAATAACTATTTGCAATAGCCTGTGATCGGGGCTAAGCAGGTATTGGCTTCTGTCAGGTCAGTATTACCTGCTACCAGCAGGTGGCAGTATTTGACAGCAAGTCTTCTGGAATGAACAGTTCCACTGGGTTTCTTAGCAAACTGAAGATTTTTTTTGAGGGTCCAGCATAAAATTGCATTTTCACACACATACACTCTTTATGAAGTGCTTTCTACATGTTATGCATCAGGTTTAGATGGAAAGATGATTTGTTTACATGTTTTATGGATGACTTTGTATATTTTGGATATGTTGAAGATTATTTCATTTGTTTTCTGTATGACTTTACTTGCATGACTCTAATAGTGTGTGTGTGTGTGTGTGTGTGTGTGTGTGTGTGTGTGTGTGTGTGTGTGTGTGTGTGTGTGTGTGTGTGTGTGCGTGTGCGTGTGCGCGTGCATGTGTCAGATCCACACAGGACACAGATCACACTGGAGGATCTGCTGCAGATGCCTTATGTGAGGGGGTGTATCATGGAAGCAATCCGCCTCCGGGCCCCTGGAGCCATCACACGAAGAGTAATCCGACCTCTCAAACTACAGGTCTGTGTGTCTGTTTAGAACAACAACCAGTGTTGTGTTCTACCGTGTTACGCTACATACGTAGTGTGACCTGCAGAAAAAATGTTCGTAGCCAAGCATAGCCCTCTACTAACCATTTCATCCATTGAAATCACACTAGCGTATCTCCACGACCACGCGCATGTCGTCCAGGGAATGATTATCGTATCCCTCCGAAAAAACCTAGAACACACCACTGACCACAACTATTAAACTAAACTACTACTACTAATAATAATAATAAGCGTGTGTGTGTTGTGTGTGTGTGTGTGTGTGTGTGTGTGTGTCTCAGAACTACACTATTCCTCCAGGGGACCTGTTGATGGTGTCTCCTTACTGGGCCCACAGGAACCCTCAATATTTTCCAGAACCAGAAGAGTTTAGACCGGTAACTACTGCTCTCTCTCTCTCTCTCTCTCTCCCGCTCTCTTTTTGTGTACCCCTTAAAAATACTGCAAATAAAATAATTTTTGCATAACAAAATCATTGGACATTGTTTGTGGGAAGACAGATGTTTGGGAAGACATTAACCTGCCGTCGTGCCTATAGTCAGTGTTTCCTAACTATGGATAGGAAGTTGAGGTTAAGACAGGACTGAACCCTCGCATGCTTTGCCTTAAATCCAATCCATTTTCCACTCCTGGAGAAAGACATTCGCTCTATACAAAAATGTAAACCAGCTGTGAATTACTGACGCCTGTGCAGGTATGGATTCAGGCAACATGGTGTACACAGTCAAATCCTCAAAGTGAATTCATTTATTTGCAACTCTGAGAGTTAAATCAACGCTCAGGATTTTATAGTGCAGTGTACTGGGAGAGCAAACACTTCAGTGCTGGCATGACGTGGATGCAGCATGTCAAAGTGAGTGAGATGGATGTCCTTTTGTTTTTTAATAGAGAGCGCCTTTCAACTCTGTACCCCCAAAAACACTTGTTATTCTTTCTCTCTTCATCTTCCCACAGGAACGATGGGAGAAGGCAGACTTAGTAAAGAATGTCTTCTTGGAAGGTTTTGTGGCCTTTGGGGGAGGCAAGAACCAGTGCCCGGGAAGGTTAGAAAAACAGCACGCACGCACGCACGCACACACACACACACACACACACACACACACACACACACACACACACACACACACACACACACACACACACACACACACACACACACACACACACACACACACACACACACACACACACACACACACACACACACACATCATGTTTTCCTCTGAAGTCTATATCTAGCATCCTAGCTGGCAAGGTGCCCACAGAGATCCATGTAGAGAAATAAGGTCCAACCTTCCAGTTCCACAACGACCGCTCACTCTACCTCTTGATGAGCCGCTGCCGGTTAGCTTAGAGTAAGGCCTAGCGTCAGGTATTCACCAAAGTGGTGAATATTTGAAAAATATTTTATTACGCTGTGCAGTAGTCCTCATTAGTCTAGTAATACAAATACATTTGTCTGTCTGTCTGTCCGTCCGTCCGTCTGTCTGTCTGTCTGTCACAAATGACTTTTGGGCATTTGTGTTCGTTCCTGTATTTGTTTATTTGATTGACAGATTAAAAGGCTGTGCTGGGCCATGGATCTGGACAGATTATACCGACTGTCAGTCAGTCTGTCTCTGTGTGCTGCTCTCTGTTGGAATACATTAGTCTCATTCATACACCCCTGCTGTCCTTCATTACCCATGGGCATGAAAAGATGTGCCCAACAGATCATGTTTATATATGAATCAATGTCATGCAGTGTTATCAGGAGCCGTTGTTATCAGTGCAAGTGTGATAAAATAATATTAATCTCTGACGGGAAATTGGGTTTCTACTGCTGCCAGTAACAGGATATAGAAATAAAGCCACAATACATGAATAATATGAAAATATAAATATACAGGGATCTGGGTGGCACAGGGACAAACACAATTGGTTGTGTTCACGGTTGGGAAGCCGTTTAGGGAGGGTGCTGGCGCTGCACTAGCGACTCCATAGCATGTTCCTCCACATGCGTTACGCCCTCCCAGTGAAACCCTCACGGTCAAATGAAACGTTGCAGTTGGTAACATCACCACTTGTATGGGAAGAGACTCATGGTTGTCTACACCCTCCCTAAGACAAATCCATAGGGGTCATCAGCAGGTACTACTATGGGGGAACTGCAGGGATTTAGCATAATGGGCCCTAAAAAGGTCTGAACTGGCTAAACCCACTAATTTGGGATTTAGGACTGCGCAAGGGGCGTTCCCCCGCAAAAGTTGCTATTTTGGGACACCTGCCTTACCCGCAAAACACTTGTACTACCCGTTACATTATGCATATGTGTGGTTTGGACGTTACAATAATAAAACCAATCACCGTGCCAGATGCCATTACCTTTAAGAGTCATTATCCCCAATGCAATCTTATGCTCTCCTTTCTCCCTGTCTGCAGAGTTGCCAGGTCTGCTTATTACAAGCCACATTGGGCTTGATTTTCTGTAAAGTTGCTTGTAAATAATGGTAGTTGCTGTTTTGAGCTTGTAGATCGGCTATCTTCAAATGGCCAACATATATAAATATGCACATCGTTTAATGGCCGACATATATAGGTTTGAAGTGCTCATGTGGCCTATTACAGTATAGTCGCTTCTTTTGGGCTTGTTTTCATAGACCTGGTTGCTTATTCCTCTCACAAATTCTGGCAACACAGCTCCTCTTGCTGCAGCCGCTCTGTGGGGATTTAAGATGGACATCATACACCCAACGTTTGCTTTCTGAGCTCTAGCCTTTGATTACATAACAATAAAACCACATTTGATAGACATACGTATCACCTACATGTTACTGATTAGAGATAATTTTATATTTTGAAATCAGCTCATTATTTCCTGCGTAATCGATGAATAAAACTGACCTGTGTAATTTGGAGAGCATTGCATTGCGCACCGCACAAATTGTCCTCTTTGAATAGACTATCATCTTATATAAACACAATTGACACAAGGAATTGACACTCTCACTTCTGCTGATTATAGGAAAATTAGAATCACAGAGATTTGTTGAGAATTAGGTGAGAGAGAGACCTCGAATGTTGTGCCGCTGCACACCCTGACCGTCGACATAATGAATAGTGGGTATAGCGGCCGCAGAATAGTGTTTAGGGACAGTGCCAGCTCCCTTATTTGTATTTCACGGGTAATGGGCAGAAATTCACGGGTAATGGGCAACGGGTGTGGGTATAGCAGTGCCAAAAATAGGTGCCAATGTGTTTTAACTCTACACAGTAAAATCCTCAGTGTTAATTCATCCATTTTGTAAAGATGGAATCCATAACTTTTTGGGGTGAATAAAAGGTTATTTTGGCCAAGCTGTATGGTAGAGTATGTTAATACAATATAACTAACACAACTGCGGTGTTTGTAGTTGATCTACCTGCTCTTCTATTGAAACATGTACGTGTGGTCAAGTAGGACAAGTACTTGTTGAAAGGAGTTGCATCAAGTCAAAATGCAATTTATTCTTTGCTCAAACAGTGGACATTTTGGTGCCCACGCGGGGGGCCGGGTTCGAATCGTGGGCTGGACATGAAAGTTATGCATTGCAGCACTCAGGATTTAACTAAATGATGTACCTGATCACGAAGTTAATGCCAAACACGAAGGGGGTCATAACGCCTCTTGCTCTTGTTGTCATGGTTACAGGTGGTACGCCATAGTGGAGCTTCACATGTTTGTGTCCATGATCCTCTTCAAGTATGACTTCAGCCTCCTGACCCCACTGCCCAAACCTGTGAGTAACCTATTCTGTACATGTCACAATAGAATAGGCGAACATGCAGTGAAAATAGACCTAGATAGATCTACAAGCGCGTTGTGACTTGTTGTGAGCTTGTAAATTGTCTATTTTCGGC